>NW_009600647.1:6297-16024 GCF_000690535.1 Cariama cristata
TACTTCTTTTGAGAGTCAGAAAGTTTTAGCTATATCAGTGTTCCTAATACAAGATATGAACTACAACAGGAGAAAGCTAATATTTTAAATGCTTATTTACGTGCCATTTAAAGGCTTCCTGAAAAGTAAAAATTCCAAATGCAAATCAGAAAACACAAATATAGACTGAATTCCTCTACCTCCTCCCATGGATAAAAATTATTTATTTTTCTGAACTATCTCACTAAGCATTCTAAAGCATTCTGCAGTTATGTGGAATCACGATCTTTTTTTTCTATTATATGCTGCAAAAGCAGAATTCTGCACTAAAGAGCACCAAAAGAAGTCCTAGGACAACAGGTTAACAAGCCACCACCTAAGGGTGAGGAAGTTGTAGTCGTCCAACCGCATTTTTAATCAGAGTCTCATTTCATTTTGATCCATGTATTAACTGAAGATCAGGTACATAACTACTAATACAGATACTTTTTTTCCATACCTTTTATTTTCCTAATGTAATTACGTGCTCTTAAACTTCAGTTCCATTTTTTTTAGATCTTATTGCTACTGCCTTCTGTTGAAAGACAGTCAAACATGTTTTTAAATAATCTCCACACAAATATGTACATTTACATCACAAAGCAGTAGTTCAAACTAAGGACTAATGCAATTTCAGATCATTTCAATATACTACTGACAGAACTCGTGAAAAACACTGCTATTTCTTTGCTCCTTTGGTGAAGGATCGCAGCACTTGTACGTTTAAAATAGGACACTGGCACCTGAGCCATAAGAAAAGTGTGAATGATTCCTGCACAAATTTGTTTCCAGCCCCAATTGCAGATACCTTACCCACACCAGGGTCACATCAAACAGCAGAAGACACTAGAGTTCTCATATTTATGCTTAAAGCAACTATTCATAGTCATTTGCAAGTAACCTTTATCAAATGGCAAAGTTACTGAAGTTTCATGTTAATCACAGACTATTCATTGCACTTTTATAAGTATACTGTCATATTTTAATAAAACATACTGCTAGGTCATATTGGAAATTAATTATTGATCCCCCCCAAGTTGTTAAGATTAAACTTTTACAACCAATTATTTTAAAATAAGTTAGCTGGATTGATGAACAGTTACAAAGTAAATTAAATCCATAAATCATACGCTGTTTACTATGGTTAGATCACTTGCTATATGAAAGTTTGTTACCACCTATGCAACAACAAAACATTAACTGAACCTTAAGGAACATGTAAATGACTACTACTGCTTCATGCATTTAATATTTTATTAACAGCAACAAGCACATTTTTCACAACCGAAACACTGGAAACAAAATGATTGCCACAGCTGCCACAGAAAATGTGCATGAACTTCATTTACACAGTTCTACTGGAAGTAGAAAGTGTACGAATTTAAATACAGCTCCATAAAAGCCTAGCTGGCACTAGATAATAAAGGACTACTCAATTAACCATAAAGCAGAGCTTACAATACTAATTATTGCATTTCCAAACTACTCTTGAGTCATAAGAGTTAACAATTCTATGTTCACGACTTAAAGACAGGTTGTTTGTATACTGTGTGATAAAAGAAGAAATTTAGAGGTTTAAAAATCAACACTCAATCATAAGAGAATGATAAAGATGAGCTCTCAGTAGCCGTCATTAGTTTAATTTGGACTTTCTATATTTTAAGTACATATGCATTTGCTTAAAGCATATCTCAAATCCACATATAAAGATAAAACCTCACAACTAGACATGCAGCTCTGAAGTCATTTGTTATAATTTGCCACAAAACCAATTTGTATGATGCTGCAGGAGAATAATGCCTGCGATGCAAGTATCTGGACAAGTATGTTTTCTCTCAATTGGGAGAGAAATTCTATCAATTCTCAGTATAGGGAAAGGTACTGTTAACAGAGAAATTATGAATTCAGTACTTGAGTCATACAGATATTGTATGTTTCCCTGAAGATATTAAAGGAAACAGCAATGTTACTTTATTACACAAATATGCATAAACACCGTCATCTAGTTAGTGATCCACTAAATGTTGAATTCAGCACTTTGAATTTTAAGTTTAGCATACATAGAAACACTACCAATAGTCTATGTTCTCCTTTTCCATTACATTTCGTGGCTTTCATCTAACACCTAGGAACAAAACAACAAATAAAACACGCTATCTTCCCAAGTTACTAGGGCGTGTCTGATTTATGACTCCTTTGATAAGTTTTTTCACAAAAATACATACTTTCGAAGCAAACCAGTTATTTGTGGAGTGTCTTAAAACATGAAAAATTAAGAAAATACTGAAATATGAAGGCTACAGAGAAACATGATAATCTTAGTCCTTCTGAATCATTACCAAAATCACAATGAAGTTGTACTAAGGCCTGAAAAAGTCAAAGTTTTCCCCTTACACTGAATATTAGTTAAGAATGTGGCCCATTCTCCCATCATCAAGATACTATGGAAGTAACAATACTGATTGAAGGCATATTCAGTTTTCTTTTTAGAAAAAAAATTCAAAAGGCATTACACACCCAACTGGGATATTCATCTTGCCTCCAAACAACAAAAAAACTTCCAACATGACAATTTATTGCAGAGATGTGCAATAAAACTACAAAACTGATTTTGGGTATGCACAACACTGGTCTATAGGAGATGTAATGTGTGTGTTGAAGGATTAGGAATGTACACGAGGGGTGGAACCACTGCAGTACAAGAAACCTAAGAGAGGTAAGGAGGTTGTGAAGCAGGTGAAATTCTTACGCAGCCAGAACTGTGGCAGCTTCAAGAAGCGAACAAATTCAGGACTTCACATCTCACAAGGCCCCCAATTAGCATAAACCCTGGGCTTTTAGGATTTTTGTCTTCAGTAGCTGGTGTGACAGGATGAACGGAGAGCACTACCACCAAACTGCACTGATGCAAACTCCCATTTCTGAATACTTGCACATCATCTAACTGGTACAGTAACTCCTGAAATGTTTCTAACCATGAGATAAATCATGTATTTCCAGTTACTAGCTAGCCTGAAAAGAAGATAAATATAGCAAAAGTAAATATTGTGTCCAATGGTGAACGTAAGTGTTATTAGTAAGGAGAGTACACACAAGACAAAGTAGACAAGTACCATAACAGCTTAAATTACATGCCCTTTTCCCTTGTCTAGTTTTCTGAAATACTTCAAAACTAAACCTGTAGAGAAACCTTTATCATAGGTATACTTTTCTTTGCAGAAATGAACTACACATTACTTTTTTTTAGGAAATGCACTATCAGACATGTCCAAAAAATTATACCAACACTGTATAAGTCATCACTACATCACTTGTGTTTCACAATTGTACAAAAGACAAACTGAATCAAGGGGAAAACATGCTTTTCACAGTAATCATGTTGTTAACATTTTGTTAAAGCAGAATTTGAATTGAAATGTTATGTTAAGTAAAGTTCTGTAATTTCAGGTTCTTCTTGTGACATTCAGAAACCGTAAAAATCTAAACTAGAAGACTTCACTTACGGATAATACACTCAATTCAGTTTTTGTTTACTTTGAAGGGTAAAACATGTCAGAAGTCCGCTTATGCAGGCCTACGTTAGTACTGTGGTCAAACACATGCCTGTGTTAACAAAACAAGTTACAAGAACTTAAATCTTTTCATTAAAAGCCAGTTATATCATGTACAGACACCTTGGGTAAAACACACCATTTTCTGATTCAACACTCACACACAGAAATTCCAGTTGTATGAAAAACAAGGTTTCCAAAAACAGAAAAAAACAGGAGACCTACTATAATGACATTGATTTCTTACCCTACGCATGGCTTCCTCCTCCTCTTGACGCTTCTCATAATGTGCAAAGTCATCAAAGATTGAGGTGGTATGCTTGAAAGTAGCAATTATTTTAAGCACTTGCTTAGCTTTTTCTAGGGGTACCTCTTGAGTGTCCCTCGAATTGGTAACTGGTTTGTTGTCATTGTTTTCCAAACGAATATGCCGCAGTTGGTTATTGGGAACGTCTTTAACAAAGATCCATTTGACATCAAACTTCCCCTTCCACTTATCCTGAGACCAGACACCAGCATATGCATTGTAGTCCACAACAGACTTCATCTCAGCCACTCCACAAAAGTGTCCACTGCCATTCACACTGAAGAGTAAATAGAGTGGGCCTTTTCCATTCAGGGAACGGTAAGCAGCATCCAAGCGCTTATTACCATGTTCAGTACTACACCAGATAGAGTACTTAATGGAGCGATGAATATCGTCCTCTGAATAACTTTTGATTATAAACACACGTCCATTCTTCAGATTCCAATCGAAGTCTTTGGGATTGTAGTTGTTTATGGCCTTTAGTTTCTCCAGCACTGGGTGCACTTCCACACCAGAAGGTGAGGAGCTGACGGATACAACACCTAAACCAAAGTTCTCACTACCAGCTCCGTTGTTCTGGCTAAAGCCCACACCCCTATTACGAGGAGCTACCCAGCGGTTTTGCAGCTGCTGTTGCTGCAACTGGTGAGGCTGGGCCTGCTGCTGAGGTCCTTGTTGCTGTTGTGGTTGCTGTGGCTGAGGCTGCTGTTGAGGCAGTTGGCTTTGCACCAGTGGTGGTGGTTGAATTAATGGCTGAGGCTGCTGGATTATAGTCTGAGGAGGCAGTACTGGTTGGGCTGGAGGTGCTTTTACCACTGACCCTTTGTCATCCCAAGTTCCAATATTCATGTTGTGTTTTATAGGTGGTGGTGGTACAGCAGGGCCCCCAATGCCCACATTACCTTTAGGCTTGAGTTTCGGCTGAGGTTTAGCAGGCTTCCTTGCAATGGCAGCCCATGAGGTTGGTTTAGGTGCTGAACTGCTAACCGGGGGCACGCTGTTTGCTGCAATGCTTGTCATACCTGTACTGCTCAGAGCTGAACCTACAGTTTTTGTTACAGCAGCTGTCATATCTCCACCAATTTTCAGTCCAGTCATGCCTTGCTCAATGCTGCTAATCCCAGGCACCTTGCTCAGAGTATCACTGCCAAATCCAGCCTGTCCATCTGCTATGGCTCTCCCAAGAGAACTAGGTGGATAGCCATAGCTGCTGCTGTAAGCAGAGCTTTGCGTTGATTGTCCCTGAGATCCACTTGTCCCCCATGTAGAGAAGTCTGCATTCCCAGGAAAAAAATTAAATCCATGCTGCCCAAGAAATGGAGGGGTATTTCCTAATGCCCCAGGTTGACTAAATACACCATCGGGTATGTAATGGTGTTCACCATTACTCATCTGTCCATAAGTTGTCAAGTATGGCATTGGAGGGTCACCTGCAGTTGACCACGCTGCTTCGCCTAAAGAGTATGGAAATCCAATAGATGGAGCATAGTAACTAGGCATATATGGGTCTGACATTGGTGGATAGCTGTTACTCTGCAAGAAAATAAAACAAAAATCAGCAATATAGACAATTATGCTCAAGGCAAAAAAAAAAAAAACACAACACAAAAACCCACCACACATGTAATACAGTCCAAAACATTTTTAAGGATTATATGAATGCATTTGTAACTTCCACCATTCCTCCCAACGTAAAAGGTGAAGAAGGTATCCATTAGATATGGCCATTTTTTCCTTAAGAGACCTTTTCAAAGCACTGAAGAGCCATATTTTTTTTGTAATATATTATCTTCATTTACAGTTACTGAGCTAGGCATAAAATGCTTCCATGTCAACAGTATCAAGAAAATAACAAGCTACTTTAAAAAACTAGTCATAACAACTGTAGTTTCATAAATACAGAAAAATAGCTGCAACTGATTTAAAGTTCTGTTATTCTTAGATTTTTGTCAAATTTCTCACTTCTAATTGGAGACACCTGCCAGAATATTATAGTGAAAAGGATGCTTGTTTGTTTTAGGAGGAACAACAATCAAACTGTAACATTTCCACACTATTGAGAATGGGCATTAAGTACAATCCATGGTCTAGCAGAAGAAAGTTTGCTAGCTAAATCAAATCCCACTCCTAAGACTCCTGGGAAATCACAGCATTTAATTCTTGAGAACATAAAGACATTTGAAGGACTACCCCCATATGACTTCTGATATTGTTCTGAGGAAAAAAACACACATTATCATCCCCGAGCTGATGCCTCCTTAATGTTGTATTATTTGAAAAAAAAATAGGAATGCAAGTAAAATTCTCAAAGCATTTTAATAATTTGCACTTTCTCCCTCTCTCAAGACTGCTACACCTTACAAACTTAACATAAGGAATATTAACTTTGGACTACAGAGATAACACATAGCTCTGAAAATAAGCCATTAACTTCCTGGCAGAAGAGTTATAACATATACTAAGCCATAATAATATTAAGCTTCAATCTATGATGTCATCAACTGTGAGCTACTTCTACCAACTTCAAAGGAAATCATGTCCAAGTAGTTAATATTCAGAGCCAATGAAACTCTTGTTTTGCACTGCATCCAATACATAATGATTTCATTGTAAATTTAAGGTTTGGGGTTTTGTTTTGGGGTTTGTGTTTTGGTTTTTGGGTTTGTTTTTTTCCTCCAGCTTCTTGTAACTGCTGCTTTCCAAAGTCAGAGTACAAGCACAAGAGCAGGAACATCAGAGCATGCTTTTTAACTGAATCTTTTCCAGAATTATTAAGAAGACTTTACCTGTTTAAGATACCGTACGATAGGAAAAGATACAATCCAAAATTATATTTCAATGGATATTCAGGCAAGTAAGTAATGCTAAGAATTATCATCCAAAAATTAATTAAGTCTGGAAGTCAGTTGAATTCCAAAATTAACTTCAAGATAGTAAATAATGTTCACTTACCTGATTTGTCTGACTACTTAGATATGGCTCAAAATCATCATCATTTACTGCATCCTTTTGATGAATCGAACCGTTTTGTACTGAAACTAAAAGTAAATCTGTATTAGGTATACTCTCTGCAAGATATATGATGCACTTTTAATCTAGGTAACACTTCTTAATCACTTGTACATTGAAATACTTCTACTTGTGTTTTGTTGAGACTGAACATATTATTGTTAAGCACTACTTTGTGGCTCATTCTATTGATGATCCCCATCAGATCTCAGGAGAGGTCTGGAAAGATGGTAATCAGAGCGGACTACTCCTAACTATTCTTTCCTGAGTTTCACAGACAGAGGAAAAACTATAGGCAGACCTTATTTGCACAGGCAGTAAATCCAGCATTTCCAGAAGTACCAGACCAAGTGCAAATGTGCAGATGAAGCAGATCAGACATATTCAATAGGTTCAGGGAAAGTTGCAACATACAGCTTTCTCCTGCCAGGAGGAAAGGCAGTTACCCACCAAGACAACCATGAAGGGCACCACTATTCAGCTATTTAACTCCGTATTTCCTATATAACTATACTGTACTGCATCAGCGGCATCTCTGAAGTTCTGAGGGGACAAAGAAACAAGAGTTAAAGACCCCAAGGGTGATTACAATCCTTTCCCAACATATGCCACTATACGCTAGAATCTCTTCCTACCCGCTCTTCTTGGCCTCCTATTACCTTTAATTTCATCTAAGGCATTACACCTACCTGGGATTTTCCAGCTGCCCAATTACCTGAAGTGTCTCTCTACCCTCCCCCCCAGGTTACCACTCAAACTCAAACTGCACAAATTCCCACTAAGTTCCACTGTTGTCCATGGTGCAAAGCAGAACAGGGCCTTAAACCAGCAATTTGCAGTTACACAACCTGAAGATGAAGACCTCTTCTCAAAAATAAATTACTGCTTTTTCAAATGCAATTTTTTTTGTTATTTATTAAATAGGTTCAGTAAAGGAAAAACAAAAGGTTTAGAGTAATCAGGAAGGTGCACTAAGAAACCATGACAGCAGAAGTCACAACAAAATAGCAGATTTTCTGACAGCTTCAGACACCGAGTTAGGAGCTGACTTCGCAGTTTCCCCTCTTTTTAGCAAAAGCTTCTGAAAAGTATACATAACCATGTAACTAAACTTTTAACTTTGTTGAAGTGTTTAAGAGTGAGGTTTCTTCTGTTTCATTGGGCATTTTTTTTGTCACTCAAAGTTCACATTGCAAACCAAGTGGTGCCTGGATCAAGTCACTTCAATTTTCTTTCCACATTTGACTTTAACACCTCTAAACCAAACTGCCTTCAGAGAATGAAACTAGCTGAAAAAAATGACAAAGCAATAGATATAATCACAAGGAATAATCAAAATTTTGGAAAAATTTATTAACTTCACACAGCAGTAAAAAGAGTCATAAATTCATAATTTAACACAGAACAACAGAAGATTTTTTTCAAAGTAAATATCTGGAAAGGAAGAGCGCAACTCGTGTTTTGAATATCTTCTTGAAGTTTTAAAAGTCAGAACACTTGACATTTCAGTTATTACAAACTGGCACAGTGCGTTTATATATTAGCTACAGCCAAATATGACCAGCAATGGTGAATACAACGGGTTTTACAACTTGATAGAAAAATATTCCTAATTAAATACCAATTTTAAACTAACATCAGGTGTTGGGATTTTTTTTCTATAAATAAAGAGTTCCAGTTAAGGTGATTAATCATCCTGAATTTACATACAATGGTAACATATTAATGATCTGGAACCCTATATTCTCCTCTTTATATTTGGCCCAGTCACAAGGGGGATGAACCTCAAAAATCTTTTGTCCGTGCCATGTCCACCGCTTAGACTTAACCAAATGGCATGGAGAGCACAATCCTCAAATACAAGTCTGTTATAACAAAAAACATAGATGGTGGCATACAAGCATTGTAAAAGCACGCAACCACAAATAAAGGCATAAACAGCTGCACGTCAAGACTAGAATCCTATCAAAATTAATCTCCTCATACTGACAGCTAATCTTCATAAAATGTGCATCTGCTGTGTTTATTATTTCAGAGGTATCTAAAGGTCACTTAAGACAGAATTATTTTTGGTTTGCCATTACATCTAACATAGACTATTCATGTAAATGTATTTTCTTTCTTATTCATTCTGTACTGAGATCTTAAGTGAGCGACACAAAATAGTTCTACACTGACATATTTCCTAGTAAATATATACATTTCCCAGTGAAATAGCATCACTAGTAGCGTGTTTCCTTGGCTTTTCATTCCAGCTTTACGTAATGTGTTAATAATGAAGAATGTAGCCCACACACACATCTAACAAGAGCTAACAGATTAAGATGCATGCCTCATTCCCAAAATCTCACGTTAAACGTTCCAACTGAACAGGGCAGTGATGAAGAATACTAATTGAAACTAATCTGCAGTTACTAAAAATATCTGTATCAATCCAACCCTGAAAATACCACATACTTCCGCAAACACTATGAAAACATGCAATGTAATTAGATATTGGGAAGGAACAACTCATCAAATTAAGGAACTTAAAGCTTATATGCTTTTAACTGCTACTATCCTTTGAATAACCACTTGCAAATGCACAAACGATGGCCAAAGGCACGAGAATAAATTTTTCATTAGAAGCAGCTGTTACACCTTGATTAATGTGAAGAATAAATACTAAAAGAAACATGTAACATTTCATTCTTGTTTTAAACCTAATGATTATATTTAAACCTTCTACAAAACCAAAAATTATATACATATATATGTAAACACAAGTCAGCACTTTCCTAGGTCAGGTGTGATACACTGGCACAACAAAAGGAGGGGTGGCAGGAAGGAGTTTCAGGAATGC
>NW_009600647.1:16055-20160 GCF_000690535.1 Cariama cristata
GTTTCTCCCCACCACCATCCCCCTGTAAGACATCATTTGACTGATGTGAGTTCAGATGTTTTTTATCAGCCATACAATAGTTGACAACTAGGATAAGAAAACTTTCAAGACAGGATAATTTACTCATTCAAGTCTCTGAAACACCAACATTAATATCCGACACAACAGATGGATAGTGCTGTTCTACGCACTAGAATTTCAATCCCACAAATTCTGGTCAAGGGAAACAGCACAGTACACCAATTTATAATCAACTAGAATAAACACCCAAAACATTTTACTAGACAATACAAACTGGCTACATCCCAATATTATTTGAGAGTCTAATATTTTTTGCTTCAATATGAAAAATACTCTATTTCCATGCATACGCCCCTCCCCTTAACTGCTCACTCACATTCTCTCATATGCTCTACCAGACGTGTAGACAGTAACCTCTTTAGCATCCTCTTCAACGTTATTACTCTTAGGCACAGAATCAACTTCAGATTAGTCTGTTAACTCAGTATCACATCTTCCCTAGAAGCTCCTTTAAACTGGAACCTATCATGACACCTGAAAAAGATTACTCTCTGCTAACTTGTGGTCAGTAAGGATTGCAGAT
Organism: Cariama cristata; assembly: GCF_000690535.1. Lineage (NCBI taxonomy): Eukaryota > Metazoa > Chordata > Aves > Cariamiformes > Cariamidae > Cariama > Cariama cristata. The sequence continues at coordinate 16,660 of NW_009600647.1, forward strand.
ACTGACTTAATTTATCCTCTTGAAAATGCCTCTAACCCAAAGTCAACTACTTGTGCTACCACCTTCATTCTCCTAGCCCTTTAATCTAATGGTAAATCATAACTTAGTTTCATTAACCAGAACAAACATCATAACAAATAAATTAACAGAACAGAGGAGATTGTTTTGTTTCACTATAGTTTTCATTCAGATCATAGTCTCACCAAGAGACTACACAGTAAGTATCCATTATTTAAAAGGAGGCAGTCCATAAAAATCCAAGTCCAGAAATGCAAAATTCTCTTTCTTACATAGCAAATTCAGATGTGTTTTGATTCAAACATTTTGCAGCATTTACAAATTACAGCACCTAAAAATATGCTAACATAAATACGTTAAAGTAAAGCTGACTCATGCATTTTCACTATTAAACAAGCTGCAACGTAACACTCAAATAGAAATGCTTAATACTTCCACTGCAATTCATATATATGGAGTATAGTTCAAAAACTACTTGTGTGATTCTCTAATAGATGCATCACAATAACCTCACTAAAACTGAGATATGGTAATTCAAAGAACACAAAGCCACAAACTACTTGCTAAAATGAATCTGACTTTTCTTCTCATTAAAGGGCAACATGGAAGGTATAAACACAAACTATTTCAAAGACACAAAGAAACAGTTAAGCGTTCCAGTTTGGGGAAAAAAAGGTAGAAGTATTAGGACATGAGAGAGCAAGTATTCAAGAATGACCAAAACTGAGAAGGTCTAAGGAGGTAAACACAAATCCATTTTTCTCCAAATGCAGAGAAACTAAAAGGAACAGGCCAAAATTCAGCAAGATGCAGGAACCATGTGCCACCTCCTAAGTGATGTATGTAGTAAGAACCAGATAATCTGCACATAGACAGAATAATAGAATAAGTATGCTGTGGATAACATTAAGTGACAGTTCACAGAGACCAATTAGATTAGTTCAGATAATGAACAGCGAGGGGGGGGAGTACATGAACGCCAAAAAAAAAGTTTCTTATATGCATGAAGAAATAAGCATATTAACACAGGAAGGTAGCTGTGTGCATGCTATTCTAAGCATTCTAGGAATTAGATGGGCACAAGTGTACTGATTAGGCAAAAAGAATTTCCAAATACAACATGAGTCTTTATATCAAAGATAACAAATTCCAGACGAGAAATAAACTGCAAGATATAATCTGAGATGCTGTTTACAACAGACTTGCCAGGAATACTACAGAAGAATATTAAGTAGTTAGTTCCTTGTTTCTGTGGGAGAGAAGAAACCTCATTGAGTATGGTATTTAAAAACTAAGATGCTGACAGAAACTTGAAAGAAGTAGAAAAGCAGAAGGCCTACAAACACTGAGAGAATATTCTATACTGATGCTAAAATGAAAAGCCCACAAAATTTCTGAGAATAAGGAAGGTGATGTGTTTTGCTCACAGATATGAGTAACTAAATAGTCACATGGCTGTTGTCTCGCAAGCTAAGGAAGCTGTTCAAAAGATTCTTCGTGATGATGCTAGTACACGGATTCTATTCACCACACAGAAAGGCCCAAGGTGTACTGTCAAAAGAGGTTAGACATGCATATCACAAAGTCAGCTAGAAAGAAATAGCTATGTTATCGTCTGACTTCTGACATTAATCTGCATTTGCAAAATACAACATTTTAAATGGACATACTGCTGTGCCACAATAAAAATGTTGGGAAATAACATTTTGGCACACAATTCCCTGTCATCTCGCTCCAAAATAAAAGACATCCTATAACTACATTCTCTTCCCACAATTGTCTGAAGACACATTAACCTCCATAAACAGCAATATTAGAGATTTATAAAGAAATACAAGGAATCAACTTACCTTTATTTCCCTGTCCTTTAGGTCTCTGTATATAGGAAAGTGGAAAAAAAGGTAAAACAAGTTCAGTTAGAATCCTCTAATGTTTATTTCAGGTTAATTTCATTTATTTGCCAATTCTGCTCTGTCCAACTTAACTATCAGTTTAAAGTATTATTAAAAACATGCTATTATATAAAATAATGTCATATCAAATATTACCAAAGCCAACAAAATAGTTTTACAATAGAAGGAATTTCACCAAGAAAAATGGAAATCATCTAGTCTTTTACAGCATGTGAAGCTTACATGGTGTTGAAAACGGGAACAACACATGAATTTTTATTGTTCCCGTCCCTCCAAGAAATATAAGCAATAAACAAAGCATAGAGTAAAAGAACAAAGAAAGTTAATGGCTTAAGATTACTGCCAGTACTGGAGCTTCATTAGAACTTCAGTATCACATGTCATCTTTTAAGTTGACTGATGGGTACTTATCAGAGAATAACCTACAATGCCTCGATTTTTAGATATGCAAAGGAATACACAGTGATACTGTAAGCTGAACTGCAAGTTCTGCATTCCTCACCTAGGTAATTACACTGAGAAAATTATACAGCCTGTATGAAGCTTTCACACAAGGAAATAATACCTTAAGGAGGATTTTTTTTTTTTTTTTAGGATTAGTCATTACAAAACACTGTTAATCTGTCATGCACTAAGAATCACTGTAACAGTACAAGTTACAGTATCCTTAATTCCTCCATGGCAAAATAAAACAGCTTAGAAAAACAAATGCCAGCCCATGAAAATCTAACTCATCTTCTCACATTTGTACATCTAAGCACGAGTGGGTCTCCAGGCTTCATCACTCTCTAACCGTTTTTAGTCCTGAAAAACTCAGTATTCAGAGGTTTGAAAGTTTAGGAGGCAACCACCTCCATCTTGCTTTTATGTGCATCGGCCTCAAAGTTATCATAAGACTGTTTAACACTGCTCCATCTAAAGCTGCACCTCCCTCTCCCAAAACCAGAGAAAAACCTCTGTAACCTTAAAATCCCCAACCACCTCAACTTTTGGGATGAATCTAATCCAGACACAAAGGCATGCAGTGACCAACTAGAAACACTGAACTAAAGAAGTTGGGAAGAAGCAGCCTTCCTGGAAGACAGAGCAATGAAAAGCTAAAGAGATCACCGAGCTAGAAATAAATGCATAAAAGGAAACTGGAGAGCATGCACAGAGACAAAAGAAACAAAACGTTAAAGGCACAGAGAGAAAAATTAAAGGGGGCAGAAGACTGCTGGGCCAAAATTTTTGGGCAGTGGTAGAGGCCCACAGAGGAAGCAGAGACCGAGACAGAACAGCTTCCAGTCAGAAAGAAAGGCCAGCAGAGACCTAGCAAAGATAAAAAAAACTAACAAACTCTAAGCTCCGTGAAAAAAAAAACAACTAAAAAAGTGCAGCACAGCACATGGAGAGAGACAGCGGAGAACAGCTGGAAGAAGCGGAGGCCGCGGGGACGGAGCAAAAACCAGAAGCCCGAAGGGAAAAGAGGTGGGTGAGAAGAGAGAGAAAGGATGCGGTAACGAGGAGCCACAGAGAATCGGGGGTGGGCATGGAAAGGAGACGGAGCTGGGCGCCGCGGGGAGCCCGG
>NW_009600648.1:0-4717 GCF_000690535.1 Cariama cristata
CCTTCCAACCCAAACCATTCTATGCTTCTGTGATTTTAACAAGCTTCTCTTACAAACCAGTAGGCTACCAAATACTAGTTTTAAGTTTTGCACCCATCCTGAAATGTGTAAATTGAAGAGAGCAAACAGAATATTCATTTGATATACGAAGAGGGCTTGAAAGAGAGCACAACAGAGAAAGCAAAGAAACTGGAAGGTTACAAATGTGAATTCTTACGTTTTGCTGCTCCAGGGTACTGGTAGTGCCCTCAAGCAAAAGTGATTCCATCCAATGGGAGAGTTGCCTGAACACACGATACAGGATGCACAGCTAGCCAGTTAGGCTCTAAAGGGCATTATTTTAACAAAACATGATGGAGATTGACATTAAAAATGAAAAAGAGATACACAAAGAAGAAAACATGAAAATGAAAAGTCCTAGCTATTTGCTGCTTTTTTTTTTCCCCAGAATGTTATTTTTTTCCAGAAGTTTGCCCAAATTAACCCGCTTAGTTCACCACAATGAATTTTTCAAAAGCATCAGCTGATATTAAAATGTCAGCACTTTCTCTTTTCTGTTCCTAAAGAAGTCCAACAAAACCTTCCTCTGGCATTTCCACAGTCACTAACAACAACCCGGAGATTCTTGGTGAAGCTTTAAATTGTTCACTGAAAAGAGAACAGAAAGCATTGTGCAGCACTCAGCAGAGGCTGACTGGAAAAATCTGGCGAGCATTAGTAAGGGTTAAATCTGGTCCAACTTGCCCTTATAGTGTAATCAAAGTCCTATCTCAAAGTTTTGCCACAGTTCTTACATGAATGACAGCAACAATCTATTTCCACCCAGATTTGTAGCAAGATTGCAGCCAAAAGACCAGAGCATTTGGAGCTTTCTTCCTCCTCTGATTGGGAGGCAGCAGTTTGCTTCACAGACTACTGATTTCTCTGCAACAGTAGTTCCATTAATACCTGTCTCTTGTCAAAAGGTTGCACCCACCCTAGCCAAGAACAAAATCAAACACAAAAGGAAATAACACTGAAGATCCATGTGAATATTCCTCTTTGTTTTTTTACAGTAACAGTGAAGGAGAACAGCAGAAGCAATTGTTTCTCGCTATCAGTTTGACATAATACAAACCAAGTGGTTATGGAAGAAATATAGTATTAGCTATCCAAGCATGCATTCCGCCTAGTATGTGCACTCATGTGCACTGGAAAATCACAGTGCACAAATGCAAACACAACTGTTTGAGAACCGGCAGTATCTCATGTACACGGATGGGCAGTAACATGGAGAAAAGTATGTTCAAAAATTCATTCAACATTCTTCTTTTTATTCTTCTCTTGAATACTGAGTCCACAGATGCTTATGACCCTTCCAAAACAATGCATACAAATACTCACAGAAGAAGCTTTTTTTGCAAAAATGTTCAAAGACAGACAAATCCTGGTACATGGCAAGGTGCATCACACCTTCCAGCTTTCTGAGGCATAAAAGCAGGACACAATTACAGAAAATGAAAAGGACAAAGAAAATATTCAGGTAGGGAAATTAAAATGCTGTGCGTTTTCTTTTCTGAATATAAATAAATTCTCTAATATAATTTTCATAATTTTTATTGTCCATGTAAATTCTCTCCAGTGACATAAATGAAGTAACACTAAATTTATGCCAGAAGGGAGGTAGCTTCGGCGTTGAAATAGAAGCCGAATTTCTTTGTATATATTTTCATGGGAACATTTTCTCATGAGGCATTCATGAACTGGTATTGAAAGCTATTTGTGGATTTGGGAATCACTCAGTGAGGAAACAGAAACAGCTCACTGCTATTTCCTATTCTTGGAGTGTGGTAGTATTGCAAAACCATTATTGACAAAAGCTGCTAAATGTCACTATTCCCATGAAAGCATCTTTCTCTCTTTCACACAGAAATTGTCAGCTATCTCTGTGGTTGCTCCTGTCTCCAGGGTTCCTCAAAAAGCAGAGCCAGGGTAGGTAAGGAAAGGACAGGCCTGGAGTCACACAAAGCTGCTCCCACGTGGTCCCCATAGAACTCTTCCAGTGATGCAAATTATTGTACTGTCCATTCCAGATAGGACCAAAAGCAAAGACCCTGAAGACTTTGATCCTGCAAGTGGCCTGAAGGTTGTTGGAGACCAGGCTGGTTACAAGGAACTTCCCCAGGAACATCCCCTCTTCTTGTGGGATGACACAAACAGTAATAAAGAATACTTGGCACAGACTGTGTAAAAATGCCATAAGCTACCAATAGAATTTTACTCTGTCTTTACAGGCAATGGCAAAACATCTAAGACAATGAAGAATCAGGGATATTACATTTGATATTGTCCATTTCGGCAAGACTTCTGCCTATGTGATTCTGACTATTGTGGCAGATTTCTTTTTTCATTTTCTGTCTGATGGTGTTCATTATCACCATTGGTCCAAAATGTTAATAGAGTTTTGTATGTTTTTCAAATTAACATTTTTGTCAGTATTTGTTATTTGTAAAGTTTTCACAGAAAGAAATGAGTTTTTGCAAAACTTACTATTTTTCCCTTTCCCCTTATCTCAGTATGCAAAAGCTTTCTTAGACATTTTCCTTCTAGTAATTTTTCTATTAACCTGTGAAGTTGCATTAGAATGCTTTATAGACAAGTCTTGCTTGGTTAGTTATATTGCAGCAAACTGTCTTTCCTATGTGATTAAAAAATAAATATTAAGCTACCTTAGTCCCAAGATATGTAACTATATTATTAATGGCTCTTGTTTGGAATCCGACCTTGTAAAAATATAGTTGATTTTGTTGTTCCAAATAAGTATAAATAATTCAAGAAAGTGTTTTTCTAAGCAGGTTATTACCTATAAAGATGTAGCTTTTAAGACAGCCTTTAGTATAAAATATGTATAACTGCCACATATATTATTAAGAGGTACCCAAAATCGTTAGCGTGGTACCTTATTACCAAAAAAAAAAAAAAAAAGAGAGAATTCTGATATGGAATTCTGTATCAGAAGAGATGTGTGAAAGTAGACTGTTTTTTTCTAAAATATATCTGCTTTCCCTTCACAGGAATTTAAACAAATGTCAGTGCAAGGGCTTCATGATGTTTTGTCTCATTGTTGTAAGTTTAGAGATGGCAGGAGAAAATAAGAACTTGTCTCACAGAAAGGGAAAATTAAAGCATGTCTCACTGGAAGGGAAAATAAGCATATTTGCCATTGAGAGGACAGTCTGCTATTTCCTTCCTTTGATGCAGTTCATACTATGATGGTCACAATGTCAGGATTAATTAGACCAGAGGGTGGTGTAAATGCCAAAAGAAAAAGTGGCCGTACATCTGTTCTAATTTGTCTCATGGATGTTCCTTCAGTGAGTAAGTGAAGAATGCGGCTTGGGCCATCTGTGACCCAGTTAGAGAGAGCGGGACGGCTTGTTGCCTTGCGGGTGCCAGGACAGGAGTTGTGACAAGAAGGTCAAAGGATGGTCTGAAGAGTGCTGGGGAATTTCCACTCATTGTACGCAAACCTCCGACTGGAGAGAGGTAGGAGAGATTCTCAGATGACCCGAGTGACCTTGAAACTAAAAGTTGGATCTTCTCAGGCAATCCTGTCTAGGATAATCTTCAGTCTGTTAGCAAAGGAATAGATGTATTGATAAGTGTCCATTTATTGATGTAGATGTAGTGCCAAGAAGAAACCCAGTTAGAATCCCTATGGGAGGAGGAAAAAGTGTCTTCTTATGTCAACTTTAAACAGGACTTAAGAGACTCAACAGGAAAGATGGCAGATGACTCTTTTTAAAGAGTCAATAAAAGTTTTATGTTGACCTATACTTTCAGTATAGATTTTAGAAAAATGAGATGGGGGTGCTTTACAACATGATGTAATGAACAACGAGAAAAAGCTGTGTGTCTTTGATCTGCGATCTATCAAGTTGAAAGAACAGAGCAGAGAAGATGAGCCAGCAGAAATTCCACATGTGGTTTTCAAATGTTGGGTTATACAGAACCTGGGGGATGATGGTTAGGAAAACAGGAAAACAGTAGTCAACCTGAATATATTTCTCACATGCAGCTGCCTTTCAGGTGCCAAAATTCTGTTAAATTGGGTCAGCAAGAATCTGTGGTTTTATCTGGTAATGATTAATACAAATACTGACAGACAACACAAAAGAGGATTGGAAAACAATGAGTTGAAAAAAACCAAACAACTATTTGAGAGCTCAGAAAGTGCTATGCAAATAGCCAACCGGAGATGAGCTTGTAATAAGCAATAATGACCATCAGAAAGTCAGTGCAATTTTCTGTTGAATAAGCTAAGGGAGCATGCCCTGGGTTTTTAGCTTTCTTCCACGTGCTAGGAAAGAATTTAGAGTGCTGTAATTAACAATCATGCTGCTACAGGGATTAGCTGAAGAGAAAAAATTGGTACAGGGATGGAAAGGAATTAGCTAATAGTGCTGTAACGCCAATAGGAGAAAGCAAGGTACCCAGCTTTGTCAAAAAAAAAAAAAAACAAAGACAGGGGGAAAAAAGGGGGGGGGAGTTTTTAATAAGGTATCCACATGAATGGGCATAATTATGAAGGAACTGGATTCAAAAAACTGAAGGATAAAGGTGGGGAAGAGCAGAAATTATATGAAGCAGCAGGAAATTTAAGGATGAATATTGTGAGAAAGTGTCCCACGAGTGGAGCCTATGAAAATGAAGAACAGCCTCTTCAGGAGCTGCTGAA
>NW_009600648.1:4742-10987 GCF_000690535.1 Cariama cristata
AAGAAAGCATTAAAAAGACAGTCTGATGGAGCTAACAAGCTTTCATTACAGGTAGCTAAGCTAAATAATACATACCTAGAGTTCAGTTCCACCACTAATTTTCTATAGCACTTCACTTAATTGAATTAATGAACAGTTGGAACTTTCATTCAAAAGCACATTGAAACAGATAGACTTAAAATTGTTCCAGGAAGGCTTTGCTTAACTATTAATTTGCTTTAATAGTACTACTGAGCAAAAGGACTACCAAAAGATCCTACTCAAAGAAAGAACTGGGAATAATCTCTTGGATTTTTACACAGGCTCAGAGGTATAAAATAATCCTGACTTTTTTTCATGAAGGTCCCCAATTCACTCAAACCCCAGCAGTTCTGAATTACTATGTTATTGTTTTCTTCCTAATGTCTGCTATGCATCAACCGTTGTAATGCAGAGAGACTGATAGAAAGCTGAGATTTAGTAGCAACTCAGCAATTAAACTGCACAACTAGTCTTTCTGCCACGGTTCCCTGGTGGATACAATCCTGTTCATTAATCTGCATGTTGATTACAGCCCCTCCGTGATATCGATCTGTGTTTCACAGTCCTGTGAGTGCAAGAACATGTAGTTGCCACGGGCAGCTACAGTGCTGCATACACTTCAAATTAATGCTGAAATATTTAAAGCTAGAAAAAGAAAAAAAAAAAATAGTGGTCCTTAAACTGATTTCAGCTTATGTACTTTTGCTATGGCAATGTTTTATTTTTTCCCTCCATTTGCTATTAATACAAAGAAGAATTAAACAAATTTAGACAAAAGAGAAACAAAACAAAACCCTTAGAAGTTGTTTGACTCAGGGAATCTCACAAACAGTATTCTGTAGTTGTTGAACTAATTTTAGGTCTTTACCATAACTTCTTCCTCTTGTTTAGATACATTTGTGTGGACAAGTACCAGGAAGCCTATTATGTGTCATTTATTCTCTCAGGCACAGTGAATGCATTTCTCTTCTTCTTGCATCCCAGTTCCATATTCTGAATCTTCTGTATTTTTATTTGGATTTGCTCTAATGTAACAATTGTTTAGTTCATTTTTTGCTCATTTAAAGAATGCACACTCAGATGGAATAGTCCATCTGTTGATACATCCATGCTTGAATCGGGCCATTATCCTTTTGGCTGTCTTCTCTGTGCAGCTATACCACCAGATACAAGACCAGAGGTGAAAGCTCCTGGTCCTCACATCCCACCTGAAAGAAAATCCAAAGAGTGATGTAGGGGGACAATCTGAAGGAGAGGCATTTTATTTATGACCATACAAAGGGACAAAGAAGGTGTTACAGAAGACATGTAGGAAAGGGAAAGATGAATCTTAACACTGAGGCTGCCTGGAAAAAGCATGTCATGTAACAGCATGTAAGAGCAAAAGGAAAGCAGAGCTGGTACAGTCACTGTGTGCACCTTGGGAGCCCAATGCTGTCCCGTTGAGAGATGGCCCACTATGTCAACGACTTTCCTCTACTGAGGCAGAGAAAACACTCCTGGACTATTTTTCTTCCAGATTTCTCTTGTGATGAAAAGGGAGTTACTGCAAAGAAGAAAGAAATGTTGCTGAAAGGAGAACAGAAGGAAGAAAAATGACTGGAGAGAAGAAAGGGACTGATGGGGGAAAAAAGAGAAGCGTGAAATGAATAGAAGAAGCAAAGCACAAAAAAACAAAGGAGGGAAAGTAACATTAACCAGAAGATGGAAAGTTTTCCTGCAATATCCATCTTTAAGAATGAAGAGCAAAACAGATGCACTACAAAATCAGTTTGATTATCAGTAGGACAGCTGTCTCTAGTAAGATACTAGCCTAGTCCTGAAACATTCATGTATTTACATCCTGGGGAATTTTTCTGTCATTTTAAACATTTTTTCCTACCCTGAATCAGGAAGAACCTAAGAATTTTTTTTTTTAATTTATTTTTGCAAATTGCTAATAACACTGGCACAGTCTATAGCCACTAAGTTACAATGCAGCTGTGAAATATTTGGGTTTGGGTTCTTAGTTTTACTGGTTTTGTGCAGAGATTTGTACAAGACTGTCCTATATTTATGTGAGTGCCTTGTGAGTGTTGTTCACATACTATGAGATCCTTACGTGAGTTTCTTTCAAGGTGACTATTTGCAAAGATATTCAATATCTTCTGTTGGTGCTATTGCATTTTATATGGATTTAAATTATTTAAAATACGCATTGGGTCAAGAACCATGTGAAAGCTCTGCCTCACTTGCAAAGAAGCTAATAGCTGAGGTGGTTTAAGACCATTTTAATCGCTGCTTAACTCAACACTTCACCGGGGATTAAAAATCAGGCTTGATTAAAGTGAACCCATACCTTGGCCACTGGAGTTTGCAGCTTGACATCTTAATACCAGCAACCTTTGGCAGAGAGACAGAGCAGGCATCTGTGGGCAGCAGCTTCTTAAACTGCCAGAGCTGGATCCATCAGAAATTTTTGGCCTGAGTGTTAATTCTCAACCCGGTGGTAACGGTACCCACCTGAGAAGGGACAATCCCAAGTCACATCACTTCCAGAGTTAAGCAGCACAAATATTTATCCCTTGCCTTGCTCAGAGAAGCATCCCGTGTTTGACAGTATCCAGTTTTGTTTTTTCACCAGCACTTCCTGTGGATCATTGAAAATTTTCCCAAAAAAGCAATTTGTCGAAACAGATCAAAATCCTTGGTGTGTTTACACTTTAGTGGAGCAGAGCGGCTTGTTTTCTGCTTTCTGCCCAGCTCCTGAAGCATACAGACACCTTGAGCACAACAACAGACAGCTCTAAATGAGCCGGAGATTTTCTCTGACAATATTTTTGTTATCAAACGTCTGGCTGTACTTATTTTTCATTCACTGACTGCTTGATTCATTGCCAGGACTTCTCTGCCAGTGGAAACAGGCACGCCAGTGGCTGGCTAACAGCACTATGGCTTTAAACTCCGGCCAGATTTCACAGAGCTTAGCCTGCCGGAGCTGCCTGGAAAACGCACCGGGTCGGCACATCGCCTGGGAACAGCGAGGGCCGTGGCTGGGAGGACGGGGGGGACCCGGACCCTGCAGGGGTTCTCTGGTGCCAGGAGCTGCTGGGGCTTCCACCCACCACTAACGAGCTTGCCTCTTAAATATGCACCCGGTTTTAGCTCTCTCCCATTAATTGCATCTTTCTTTATTTCTAGACGTGGTCATTTCTGTGCTTGAGTTTCCAACTTCTATTGTACGTTTGGGTTAACCAGTTCTTGCCTCCTGTTAATTTTCCTCTGTTTTATTTCACATCCTCATGACATTTTCCTTAGAGGTCATTTCTTCCTGGTGTTTTATATTGAGGCGTTCTCATTTGTTGACCTAATATTTGTTTTATGAGTCTCTACTTGTTTGTTGATTTTGTTGCTATTGCCTCCATTTTTTTTACTATTACTGCCATTTCCATCAGCCTGACCTTACTCTTTGGCTTGCTGCTCTCAGCCTCCACAGCAACAGTTCCTCCTAGCTTTGATCCTAAATTACCTATTTCATGTAAGGCTCATTCAAACATCATTCGGAATTCAGATTTCCTGAGTTTCATATTGCAAGCCCCAGAGTAGTTCTTGAGAAAAGAAAGGTCCACCAAAATTTGATTAAAGTCAAAAAGGTTGGACAAACATGCTGCAAGTTGTCTGTTCCTGGACGGATCAGCCCTGCAGAGCCATCCCTGCTCCCCCAGCTTGGCAGGAGTGCCCTGCCATCCCACTGCTGCCGGCAAGTCTCTGGCTCCCGCTCCCAGCACCCTGCAGGGTAAAGGCACCCCACGGCGTCCGGGCAGTTGGCAGAATCTGGCCCTTTGCGTGCAAGAACACAATGTTGTACCTTGGCTGTTTCTTTGCTCCTGACAGATGCAGCTTCCACTTCCCTACATTTAATCTTAGCTGTGCTCCGTATTTGTTCATCCAGCCTCTCCATGATGATGCACTTTACCCATCCTTTTATTTATTATTTTAAATCCTTTTCAAAAAAACCCAGGCAGCTTTACACCCGGAAGGTTGATTCACCATCTGTTCAAAGTGGAAAACATCAGGGTAAATAAAATTTGGATAAGAAGGCCCAGAGTAAACAGGCCAAATCTTTCTAAAACATTGGAGGTGACAACGCATCTTAATAATCCCGTTTTCTGTGTATTGCATATAGCCGTTTGCTTTGAAAGTTTTGTCAGTCCTTAATTTTAAACGCTTTCTTTCCTTTCAGCTTAGACTATAGCAGGCATGAGATATGACTGAGAGACCTGAGGAGGGAGGAGAGTTAACAAGTTGAACGCATGGGCTTTACATAAAAGCTAGTGTTACATGTTTTTCCACATCAGAACACAAAGAATGGGCACTGAAATGACCTAAATATCTTTTTTACAAATAGGTGCCTTAGGGCTAGTGGATTTTAATCTCAGATGCATGCTGCACGTGGTTGTCTATCTCAGAAAATTTGGTGCTCTTAATGCTTGCACGTGTGAAGGGCTAATTTTTAATGCATTTTTCTGGGGTACAGAAGTGCCTGGAGTTTTGAAACTAGGCCTTAATTTGCAGGCTAAAGAAACTAAATCTTGATTTACCCAGAATTGCCTTTCACTTGTTTACGTTTTAAGGGGTATTTCAGCCCCAGAATTTAGAGGATTAAGTTCATCCCTTAATTATTGCAATGACCAGGCATTTATCTTCCAGACTCTAACATATTGAAAACTATTGAGAATTTTAAAAAAGAAATCAATATGTTCCCATGATAAACATACTGTCTATCTTTCCTCACACTAGGGAAGCCAGTCAGGGGAAGTTAATTGCCTAGACCCAGCAGTGCGGAGAACAGCATTAATAAATGGGGTGTACTGGCTTGTATAAAGGACAGATGTGAGTTTTCTGCTCCACTGTACGATGAATTAATTCTCTCTCTTTTCCACTTTTTCTCGATTTATATATCACAGTGACCACTGAAGAGCTGCATTTGCAGTCACTTTGGCAAAGTGTTCCCAGAGCCAAATCCTGGCCACTACTTGCACTGAGTGGCCACATCCTTATTCTTCAGTCCTTATCTCCAAGTCAGATCAGTCTGGAAAAATGCTCAAGTCTGAGATGTAAGTGAAGTCTAATCTGAAGATGGGAATAATTGATCAGCAAGGACGGGAGAGGTTTGCGAGCTGACCCATGCCCCATCTCACCTGCTGTCATGTACAGACACTCTCTCTCTCTCCCCCTCTCTCCCCTCTGTTACTACTGCTTCTCCCTGGGGAATACCATTTTTGAACTCTGTTGCAGCTCTTACCAGAAAAGCTTGCTGCAGAGGAAAAGGCAGGATCCAGAAAACAGTCCAGATGGGGGTTGGCAAGTCGGGTGGTGCTTCAGGCAAGAGCAACTTCTGGCAAAAAGACTGTAACCATCAGCTGTGCGCTAATCAAACATGGAGCCATTCAGGGCTCCTGGTTTTTCACTTGGCTAAGGAAGGGCAAGACGGCATTCATGGCTTTCTGGCTCCCTAGTTCCTGCCCAGCAGAGCTTGTGCTGTTACTTATGTGGTTGAAAGACTAGGGCAATGGAGCTAGTCCAGGGGGGAAAGAGGAAGCTGGCATGCCTAATGGCATTGCAAGGCTACCATGGTTGGAAGAAAGAGAGCTGGCAATGGCGTGGGCAGACAGCCCCAGCTCCCTAAACCCATTCAGGTAGCTCTCGTCCTTGTAGACAAACAGCAGGTCAAGAAAGATGGATGTTATTGTGGACAGGAAGGGCATCAACTCACAACACACTCGTTACCCGGTGGGAACTGGATGGTGTCAGCCAGAGGGGAGCATGGAAGAAGGCCAACATCATCCTACTGACAGGGGGCTTACGAGCACCTACCCAGGGAGCTGCTGGGCAGTAGCTCTGTGCTCTGCAGTACTTCTATCCCCAAAGCCAAAGTCATTATCAGATCCGTTACCATTTTAGGGTTCAAGCTTCTGCTTTTAGAACTTTTCTATAGTTTTTAGTAGCAGGACTATGAAATATTACCTTTTCTCTGCTTGTGTCACTAATGTGTTCTTCCCAGCTTCCAGAGGAAAGTACTCAGACACTATTCAGAAATATGTTTTTTCAGTAGAATGAACTTTTTCCAGAAAAAGAATTTGTCTAAAATTATAGGGACCTCTCAGTCTGACGTGCAGAGGATTTGTGCGGGCTTGGGAGTTACGTAAGCACAAATCACATACCATGAGAGTCATATATATATA
>NW_009600649.1:0-1134 GCF_000690535.1 Cariama cristata
GGAGATATAGGTATTTGAGCAGAAAACTTTGAATGCAGTAAGATTTGTTCTTTACTGTAATACTTTCTCCATGCAACTTCATGTATCTAGGTTTCAGTCTTAAACAACTCAAATTAATAACAAGTGCTCACATTATTTCTGTGATAATTTTGAGAACAACGTAACTGAATAAGGAGTGATTTTGATATGTGGTCTAACTCCCTCCACCTTCCGCTGATTTATGTTTCTGGGGTTGCAATTGCAGCTTCCTGTACCAGAAATAGTGTGGCCAGCAGGACCAGGGACGTGATCGTCCCTTTGTACTCAGCGCCGGTGAGGCTGGACCTTGAATACTGTGTCCAGTTTTGGGCCCTTCACTACAAGAAAGACCTTGAGGTGCTGGAGTGAGTCCAGAGAAGGGCAACAAAGGTGGTGAAGGGCCTGGAGAACAAGTCTTATGAGGAACGGCTGATGGAGCTGGGGTTGTTTAGTCTGGAGAAAAGGAGGCTGAGGGGAGACCTGATTGCCCTCTACAACAACCTGAAAGGAGGTTGTAGCGAGGTGGGGGTTGGTCTCTTCTCCCTGCTAACTACCGGTAGGACAAGAGGAAATGGTCTCTCAAGTTACACCAGGGGAGGTTCAGGTTGGACATTAAAAATAATTTCTTCACTATAAGAGTCGTTAAGCATTGGAATGGGCTCCCCAGGGAGGTGGTGGACTCACCATCCCTGGAGGTGTTCAAAAAATGTTTAGACATGGCACTTCGAGACATGGTTTAGTGGGCATGGTGGTGTTGGGTAGATGATTGGACTTGATGATCTTTGAGGTCTCTTCCAACCTTAACGATTCTATGATCCTATGATTCTATGATTCCTGCCTTCACTCATTTAGCAACTTTTATCTCCCTTTCCTCCTTTCTTCCCCAAAAGCTGGAGATAACTATATAGTCTTAATATTCAGGGCCAATAGTTGCCAGAATATACAGCAAAGATCTAAGCAAATCACAGTAATAAATCTTTCAGTTTTCTTCTAGTGTTTCCTCTACCTAGTTTATTGTAAGACTTTCCTGCTTCAGAAAACTTATATGAACCTGTTTCTCTCAGAGTTTTTTCTACTCAGACATTGAAATTACACATCCTCCTTGATGATGATTTT
>NW_009600650.1:0-4598 GCF_000690535.1 Cariama cristata
CTGGTGCATGGGATTATTCCTCCCTAGGTTAAAGCAGAGAATCTTGCTAAAAACTGAATGTTTGCTTTTTCTTAATTTCAAATTATTTTTTCTTTCAATTTATTCCCTTAAAGAAAATTGCTATTTTACTCTCTTTTCCTTATGCCTATTTTTTTATTCATTTTTTTCTTCTATCCCTCTTATGACTTGACTTATAATCTGTCCTGTTTTCTCCTATTTAAATGTCTTCATGTTTTTCTTTAAATGCAATCCTTCAATGTATGGTCATATCTTTATTATCTTTATCTTCCGTCACATCCTCCTTACAAAACAGGAGCAGCAGCCAAAAAAAAACCCACAACAATCTCAGATGCAGAGGCTTAGATAGATTAGAATAATTCTAGACCTACATGGGAAAACTTGACAAAATAAATTCTGTTTAAGTGTTTATAAAAGCAGGACTGGACCCAAGCATCTTTACAACTTTACTTGTAATACTAGATTCAGTTATGTTTCAATGCTTTTTAATCTGTTAAATAACAATAGTCCTCAAACCAACATTGATCACTCTAGGCTTTTTAATTCCTTCAGAACTGTTGTTTATCAAGGAATATTTCTGTCTGTAGGGTAATAAACTCACTTAGAACATTCTGGGTTTTTGCCTTGTGTGCAGCTTATGCCAATGTTATAGTTTCAGCATTCCTAAATGCAAAATGATTAACATTAAATGCCTCATAAATTTTATTCTAGGGAAAAATAACAAATTTCTTAACACTAGCTCAAATATTCCCCATGACAAAACCCAATATTACAGTATTTCAGCAGATTACCATTTTATTGTCTGAGTTACTGATTATCTCATCATCTGGCAATGCTTAGACAAGGTCATTTGGAAGCTAGCGTTAACATTTCTGTACAGAGAAAGGGCTTCCCCAGCGCGTTCTAAGGCTGCTTTGCAAATGAGGAGGACTACAAGACATATAGATATACCTGAAGTCACAATATTTAGTTAGTGAGTACCAACAGGAATGAAGGAGGAAAGTGTGCCTTTCATCTATCTGAGTAAGAGCCCAGTATTAGTAAAGTCCCAGGCTGGAGCCCATGGTCTCACAGCTTCACGGCTATCAGATTAAACCTGGTTTAGCTATATCTGCTCATGCTATGATCACATCCCTGGCTGCAGTGGCAACACAGCTCTAAACAAAACATACTGCATGTGTGAAGTTCAAATTAGCTGCTTTCCTGTTATTCAAGATTGCTTCTAGCAATTCTCAAACTCAGCTATGTGTTGTGTTGCTAGAGGGTGGACTATTACCTGATGGCAGTCAGGTTCATTAAAAAAGGCTTTAGTGTATGTAATTAGCATAGTAAACTAAAGCATGAACTGTTTCATAGAAAAGATAGCTCCCCACGTTTAATCAGTTGTTTAACGTGTGAAGTTGTTTAGCAGGGGAGGAGGATTCAGGAGACACTGTTCTTAAATTTGTTCTCTCCACACAGTCTGTTCTGTTAGCTGAGGCTGAAAACAAGAGTTGTTCTTTAAAGGGGGGAAAAAAAGGTTCTGATTACTGTATTTTTCTGTAAAGACTTTCTCCGTGAAAAGGAAGTTATTCATGATAGTTACAAGGGCACTATGTTTATCTGGCTGTCCTTTAAGACTGCAATTTCCATGTCTTGCCATTGCAGAAACTACTGTAATGCAAAAAGATGGCTTCAGTGTTACTAATACTTTAGAAATGTGTAGCTAAGCATAAATGTCAGAGTCTCCTGTAAAGTGGAAATGTAAGCACAACAGACTGTAGTCCACAACTGTGAATGGGAATGGAATTTCTAGGCTGCTCCTCAGGCAAAGAGCATGGATCAGTGGTTGTAATTGTGCATATGTCTGCTAGTCAGATGTATCAAAAACACCTAGCTAAAAAATTACACTGAGGAAATATATATCCTGTGGCTGCTAATCCTGAGGAAAACAAAAAAAATCTGGCTTCTAACTTTAAAATTGCTTGACTTTTTAGTATATTGATATCCCATACTGGTACAGTGCATATAGTAACTTTGTAGATATTGGCCTGGTCAGTAATGTTCTGCTATCTTCATATTAGACTCAGAAAAGCATTACAAGTCTATTTTTTAAAATACACTAATGTCACAATCCTTGGGATTTTCTTTAGTCTTGCAAGTGCAGAGACAAAGCACTTTATATGGTGTAGATATTCTTTTCTGGCAGGCTTTGCTGTTATATTGATGATCTTAACTGGAATCTACATCCTAGACAAATAGAATTCTTGTCCCATTTAGAAGAGTTACACAATATCAGAATCGTTTTTTACAAGTTTAGACTCAGACATCCCACAATAACTTTTGAATTTCATTCAAAATCTATACACAAACAAAAAGCAAAATATATTTTCCTAGTGCCAGAGACTCTGAGTTCATCATTGGCTACTGCAATGGACTTCTGGCATAAAACTCCCCGTTCAAATCTGCCAGTTCTACTGAATCTTAAAACTATTGTGTTGAACTTAAACAAAATTTAGGCAAAATTGTTTTCTAAGATTCTGTCACTGTGCATTTTTTAAAGTGTATTTTAATGAGTAGAGTGACGAGTTTCATTTCACTTATATCTCAGCTGCTGTTGGTGGTTTGACTGTTGAGTGTGGGACTGAAATAACCACCTCAGCGAGCAGGATTCGATTAGGCCTTTTCAGGCCTGGCCTAGATTTGACTTAATTTCTTGGCTTTGCTTTCATTGGATTTTCACCTCACTACGTAGGTGGCATGAATGATAGGAGTCCTGTCACAGCATGCCATTTGGTGTTGCAGCAGTTGTTTTCAGCAACAAATCTGATGACTGGTCTGTATTTGCACCTTTTATTGCTGCATCTGGAAGAGTGATGACAACAACAGGCCAATTTTAAAAAATAAGGAATTTAGTCCTGGCTTTAGGGAGCTGTCTGTGAACGGATTAAGCCTGGTTGCTGCAAACCATTTTTGACACAGTTTTTTCAGTCATTTTTCAGCAAAGGCCAGCTGTGGCTTAATCCTGTTGATGCGGCAGGACGTGTTTATAATGCATCTGACCACCTGAAAAAGAATTGTCTATTTTGAATAACATAGATATGGGACAGACTCTGTTTTTCTATTTTCTCCCATACATTTTCTTCCATTCTTGGCAAAAGACAGCTGCCACCATGACCGGGAATAGCACATGATTATCAGATTCAGAAAATGTTGCTCGATTTCCACTCCTCTTATAGAGCAACCTGTCTGAATCCTCTTGGCTTCTGTGGAAATTACTCACTTCCTGTAATTGAAAAAAGGGCATCTGAAATGAGTGATGTGCTTACTGAGCAGGAAAGGAACAAGTACAATCTCCATATCATTTTTCTGTTTCATTATCTGTGCATAGCCATCCATTTGAAGAAAAGCTTTTCAAAACAAAAGTAACAACAGTGTTTGTGAAGTATAGGTATTATGATGAAACAGTGCAAAAACCTCATGAGCAGCAGCTGTGTCTGCAGCTCTCCAGTCTGTCACATTTTGCCTCTGCAAACCCATGGAGGTGCAGCTTCCCACTTTTCATACACAGAGCCAACAGCTCTAATTCTTTTGAAAAGTAGTGGAGTTTTAACATTTTTTTCTAGGGCTGAATGTGATTTGGCACTCACTTCTTGGGTGGGTCGGAGTGTTACTGCTTCATGTCGTGCGCAGTAACAGTGTATAGGTGTGCAAACATTGTGTTAGCATGTATCTGACTCTAAAAAAAGAAACAATCTGGGGCTTCATACCGGCATCTACAAAAACTGCGGCTTAAATGATGCTAATGTATTTCATTCGAAAGGGAATTTTGCTTTAGAGACAAGGACATAAGCTGCCATAATTTTGTAAAATTCAATTTCTTGGATTTTGTACATATGGTATGCTTATGTACAGAATACATCGGGGGTGTGTGTGTTTATATATATGTACAGACAACACATAAAGGCATGGATGTATAGTAGGGGTGCAGACAGGAGAGGAAGGCTTGTGAGAACAGAAGTTTTGCGCCATTTGCAGTAACAGCTGATGAGGATAACCAGCAAACAGCTGAGTCACTTGTGAGGTGCAAACCAGACTGGCACGCTACACCATGTGAGCATTTAAATATACAGATGCTGCAGATTTCAGTGTAAATCCAGTTAGACTTGACATCATCACACCAGCCTGACAAAGTAATCACTATCCCCCTCTGCCACAGTTTTCCCACCAGCTCAGGCTTGGAATGGATTTAATCCCATAAAATCTCAGAAGGTCTTTGTCCTTTGTCTTCTACAATGCAGTGTCTGCAGTTTGACGTCATACGCCATCTGCATATCAGCGGCCTCGACCTCCCCACTGCCACGTGCAGTTTAAGTGCCTGTTCTTTCCACAGGGGGTTCACAAGGTCACACAGAACATTCAGTGTCAGATCTGCAGTGGAAGTGCTCCAGAAGGAATGTCATTTCTCAAAACTCACTACCTAATGTTTTAGTTAGACACTTCAGCTGGAAGCCCGCATTTTTTAAACCTTCTGCGTCTTTAGGAAAACAGCTTTTCCCCGGCTGCCGGCTGAGCTCCCCGTGGTGCCCGGAGGGGCGGGA
>NW_009600651.1:0-1353 GCF_000690535.1 Cariama cristata
GACGTGTCTCTTCAGGACAGAAACCGGCTCCTCCGGTCCCAGCCTCTCCAAAGTACCACCGCTCACGGCCCCTTCGCCCTCTCGGAAGGAGCAGATCTGCGGGCAGGGCTCCCAGCCCCCGGACCTGCTCCTCCCCGGGATGGCTTTGGCCAGCCCTGACCTCTGGTCTCCCTTCCCCGGGCAGAGCGGTTTGTGCGCGTCCCTTTTGTCTCCCCCCAGTTTGTCTACAGTCTATTTGTTTCAATTTCTTGTTTGGTTGTTTTTTTAATCATTATTTTATTATTTCCTGCTAGATGTGACTTCTGTGTTTAACGACGCAGGAAAAAAAAAAAAAAAAAAAAAAAAAGGGAGGTGGGAAACAAAATTATTTCTTGTTTGGTTGTTTTTTTAATCATTATTTTATTATTTCCTGCTAGATGTGACTTCTGTGTTTAAAGACGCAGGAAAAAAAAAAAAGAAAAAAAGAAACGAGTTTTTAACTACTGCCTCCTCCTTCCCCTTCTCTGAGGCTTTTTCATTATGTAGAGGACGAGCGCTGAAATAAAACACATTGACCATTTAGAAAGCGATCAAACCTTTATAAAAATCCATC
Source organism: Cariama cristata (assembly GCF_000690535.1). NCBI lineage: Eukaryota > Metazoa > Chordata > Aves > Cariamiformes > Cariamidae > Cariama > Cariama cristata. The sequence goes on from NW_009600651.1 coordinate 593, forward strand.
GCCTACGAATCGATTGGTGAATATTTGCTAGGAATTTGTGCAAAAGAAATAAATAAGGAGGGTAAATGTATTAAATGCAAAGGGGGAACACGGTGGTGTTTTTCTTCATTGATTAATGACCTCTAAAATAAAACAAGCGGGAAGAGGAGGCAAGATCGATAAATTAACTACCCAAATTCATCATTTTCCCTGCGATTTGTTGTTGTTGTTGTTTGGGGTTTTTCTCTTTTGTAAATAACCCTTCGGAAGGATGCCCGTCTCTTGGAAACTCGAAGGTTTTATTTTAGGCTTGGGGTAGAAAAGGGACCTCATCCTCTTTTAGGAAGGGATTGAATGGGGGACACCCTATCTGATTTCGTTTGACACACAATTAAAAAGTTTGCCTTTCATATTAATGAATTCTCCTGATCTGGGGAAGACAAATGGTCGGTTACCTCTGACAGGAGTCCGATAAAGGATTCAGCAGCTTTCCTTCTTGCCCTAGGCGTCTCCTCATTTCAGTTTTAAGGTCATGAGCGGCTGAGTTAATAATTCATTAATACAGACATTTATTCAGATGGGATTCACGGGGATTCGCGCTCTCCTACATCTCGCCGTTTGGATGTAGTTTCCCTCGAAGAGGAGGGGGAGGAGAAGGGATGGAGGAGGGCTCTGCACAATGCACGGACCTATATCTACACACGTGTTTGAAACGTGGCACCCCCCAGCGAGAACCCGCCAGGGGCAGGTCAGCCTTGCCCCCCGGAGCCCCGCACGGCCGG
>NW_009600652.1:0-1469 GCF_000690535.1 Cariama cristata
ATAAGCATAATTTTTATTTCAGTAGCCCACTTCTAGAGTGCTAACATAGTGCAAATTGTTTGAACGCACATTAAAAAAAAACACACTCCAAGGCGGCCTTTATGGTTATTTCTAATGGTTCAGTAGAAATATATGATCTATTTAGCCTGTGTTTGAAAATGTTCAATCCCAACTCATTTATTAGAAGCATGCCACCCTCAAGGCGAGAAAAATATTTTAAGGTTTTCCCATCACTTTCCAAAAACAGCTCAGAAGACATTGGTGAAAGCAACACAAAATGATGGTCTGGGGTTTGAGAGAGCACTAAGATACAAAAGGGGAAAAAAAAAACCTACGTGGAAACAGGCCCTCCTTCCTGTATGCAGCATCCACAGGTCTTGTTGAGATGGAAGTCCTTAATGCATCAATATATCCAAGTCTCTAGCGAATCTACAATCCAGATAAGGTAAAGCTAAAATAGACCAAACATCCAATTTTCACAGATACTGTGAGATCCTCATTTTAAATAGCTGCTCACCCCTTTCCTCCCCTAAAATCGGTCTTAGATATTTTAAAAAACAGCCCTCTAAACCTAGATTTATCTAAACTGTGATGGTCCCTACAACGAGAAAAAATGCTGGAAAAGCACAGGTTTACTCCAGAATTAGTTTTTGTGATTTTACGGTCACTTTTTAGTACCCACTTCAGCCTCCTTTTGGTTTTCAAATATTACTGGCCAAGACACAAGATTCCCCTGACAAACACAGTTTCACTAAAACTCCTATTTTCTTTTCACACATCAACATTTTTGGGGGGAGGGACACAGCTCAAACCCAGGCTGCCTCACAGCTAAGCGTACTTGGCAGCAGCTGGGAAAACAGGTCACTTACTGACAGTTGACTGACCCCATTTCAGGCTGAATTGCAGGATGTGTCCCAATGTTTGGGGAATCGCTGGGTTTATTTGCTGTCGGGGAGGTGAGGGTTATCAGCACAGCTGGGAGCGGAAACGACCCAAACCTCCAGCAGGGCAACTTTGTGAGCGTAGGAAATGCTCCAGCAGCCCCAGCCGGTCTCTCCCCACTCCTCCTTACGAGACTATCGCAAGGCAGGTAGAAAACCTTCTTAACTTACCACAAAGCAACATTGATCAAGCCCTCAGTCACATCACCCAACTGGAAACACATAGGCAAGGCCCGGGGCACCGTCCTTCCCAGGGGACCAGCCAGAGGGGCTCCCCACATCCCCACAGCGCTCTATGGCCTTCAGCCACCTCCACAGGAGACCAACGACACCTGCGCCTTCGTGGCACGAGAGACAAAGCTGCAACCAAGCACACAGGGCTTTTCATAGGTCATGGCAGCATTGAATTGCCTCCCAGTTCAGTCCCAGGGGAACAGGTCGCTGAGAAAAACCCATTTCCATGCATTTTAAACAAAGGGGTTCAGCACCATCTGGCCCTCTCTGAGGTACCTCAGGCCGAGCGGGCTC
>NW_009600653.1:0-2872 GCF_000690535.1 Cariama cristata
CTGGTTTAACTGACCGGCTGACTGTTTTCAACGCAGAACACACGGGCAAGGTCATTTTGACGGAAAGACCAGAGTCACCCGCTATGCTGCCAGGCACTGCCCCATAGACGCGCTTGCAGCATGGCTGTTCAGACTTCCTACCAATAAATCAAGGTCACAGACTACTGGAAAGAACAAAAAAAGCTGATTTCCGTTTGTCAACGTTTTAGGTCACCGTGAGTTTCTAAATATTAAATCTGCAATCAGTAATAATTACTACATTGTCAATTTTTTTATTTCCCAACATGTTTTTTCTCATGCTTTGTAGAAAAATTTACCTATGTTCAGGTTGGTTTGCTTCCACCAGAGTATGAAAGATAGCACACCGCAAGCAGAATACATTGACCTTCTTCTGTTCTATAGAACAATTTTTCTTCTCTCAATGAATTCCTGCTTATTTACGCTATACCCACTGGTGAACTCTAAGTACGCTTCAGACAAGAATTAGAGAGGAATGTGGAAACCTGAACAGGATTGACAAATAGGTGGTGCAAACAGTCCTCCAGGACACAAACAACCAGCCATGGGCATGATTCTACAGACATGATCCATTCCACTGCACGCAGAAGGATATTTGCTTGAATTAAAGGCATGTGGGCCTTCAGAAAACAGTCAGCTTTCAAGATTATTTAAAAACCATCACATTATTAGGTTATGCAGTACTTTCTTTTGCCTGGAGAAGATTCCACATATTCCTAAGCCAAAGTATTTTAAAGGTACTTCTTGATTTTAGATGTCAAGTCTAACATAAATTTATGACCAGAGATGGATGCAATTTTTGCTCTCCATGTTCATCATCTTATTTTTTAAAAGTCAAATGTGTGTACAAAAACAGACTATGCCTAAACTTACAGCTAAAGGAGGTACTATGCCCTTTCCTTCTAACAAGCTCCCTCAAAAAGAGAACTTCCTTTTCATTTTCAACATGAATGACAGAGCTCCTTGAAGCTGCAGCTCACTCCAGGTCTTGCCATGACTACTGCAGTTTTCGGTGTCTCTCAGACTAAAACATACGGTCAGGCAGCACCGAAAATTACATTAACCTTGATTAAGTCACATGATTGCATAACTCCTTCCATGTAGTTGGATACATGAGGAGGTTCTTTAAAACGATCCATAAAAAACCAACCAAAACAGAATTACAACTTCAGTTTTTTAAGATAGTTTTTTCTGATTTGTAACACACTCCTCAGCGAATGAAAATTTCTAACTCTTTATCCCAAAAAAATACCAACTAAATCTGGGAGTAACTACTTAGTATAAGCTGATGCATACAGGGACCTACAACTATTTGGTTATCTTGCATAAAATTTTCTATTTAAAGTTTCTGGAAAATGCATAGAGTAATTTGAATGTTTACAGATTTTTTTTTCAGCTTTGCTCTTCACGCCTCAAGCACCACTTGTGGGAAGATACACCAGAGAAGAAAGCTTCCACATAGCAGTAGCGCCACTTATTTACTTTTATACACATAAAGAAACCTCTTCATCAGTACTCCAGTAGTTTATAGAGATGCCCTTTCACCAGAACACTTGTTTATTGAGCATAATATCATTAAACTGCTTTCAATACCTTTGCTTATAATGCAGAGAAACTGGGTTCCGAGCCAGGAATAGAAGTTTTGCATGTGCAAAGACTGCATAACAGGATCTAATTTGGCAGAGTCTTCAGTAACATAATACTTCTCTAACATTACCCTAAGTAGGAGACTATGGTACCATTTCACATTGAAATTACGGCATTCATTTGCACAGAAAGAGTACTATACATTTCTTTTTTTTTTTTTTTTTTAACTGATTGGTACCAGTGGAAAAGTCTTCTTTGCCCTTGAAAGCTGTCATTTCAGATTGTACCTCGAGACATCTCTAACTAATCGGAAAAAGCAAAAGCATCGATGTATCTCTAGGCAAGGAATTTTTCCCTTCAAAACTTTGAAATCTATCTGTTGTATGTTTCAGTTGTGCCAAATTTTAATTTCTTGGTCAAAAAAATTACAACTGAAATCAGAACTAAGTCCCTCGGACAGAACCTGTGACAGTATTTCTGAGACTTATTCTACAGCTTTGATCATTATGTTCCTCCTACCTGTAGCCCTACCTTTCTTGATAGTCTTCATCTGTCGCGTTCCTAGTGGCTGTGCGGCATTAGGTAAAAGAAATCAAACACAAGTCTTCCCCCGTCTCTTAAACATTCTCCTAGAGTACGCTCATATCTGAGACAGCACAGTAAGGACTACATACCTTGCACAGTGAAGACAATTAACCTTGTCGTCAAGAGAAAAAGGCACAACATGAAATTTAGTCATTGGGAAACAAAAGACTGTTGCTGTACATCTGCTACAGAAGACGGCAGGCATGTCACCAAGAAAGCCTGTTATAACCTCAGGGCTAAGCGATCCTATGGCACAACCGCAGCAAACTCTCCCTAGCAGGCAGAGCTTCCTGGCACATGTATGCCCACCGTGTTTCTCTGCAGGGCTGAGGTCCATTCACCAACTTCGGCAGGCATGCAGACACCACTTTCGCTGTCCGAACCAGCAGGAAGCGCCAAGTACTTACCGCTACCGTGCCCTTAGACAAACCGCCTCTCACCCCCAGCTACGCCAGCAACGCTCACTGACTCGCAGAAGGAAACGTTACCTGGATTTCTCTTGCATGGTATACGATGATAAGCCCGAGCAGGATAATGGTGGAGAGGCTAATAAGGCATTTCAGAGCAAGGGAATACAGCGACTCCTGCAAGAGAAAGACACCGCCGTCCCTCAGGGACCCGCGCGCAAAGGCCGCTCCCGCCCCACCGCCACCTGCGGCCCCGGGGAAGGCCGCTCCGCCTC
>NW_009600654.1:0-1174 GCF_000690535.1 Cariama cristata
CTCGTCTCCCCCCCTTCTGTGCTCTATAATCTCATGTAAGTTTACAGGTATGTGGCAATACTTTAACAATACGGAGATGAAGAAGCGAGTAGACGTTTAAGACTTTTTTTAATTAAAAAGGCTTTGAAGGACAATACTGCTGTGAAGTAGCAAAACACTAAGAGAATCTCTAAGCAACAAGAGGACTATTTACTTTCTCGGATCATCCTTTTGATACTTGCAAAATAAACCTTCGGCTAGTACAACCCGCGTACACCCAGATGATGCGGGCCGGATCCTGCACTCCCGAGGGGACCAACTGGAGCTTTGGAGTGCAGGATGCGACCCTTATTTTTTTCCAAGTGTTACCTGTCTTGGGATGTAATATAAAGTTATAAGAGGTCACAGCCAGTTGGATATTTTTTTTTTTCCTTCCCATCTGTTACTGAAGATTCTCGTTCATCAGAAACTCTCATCAACATGTGGATGACATGCTTATTTAATTTAAGTGTCTTCATTGTGTACCAGCTAGAACTGTGTATCTATAACAAGGTTATTTTTCCCCTCCCCCAGGAAACGTTGACGATTACACCGACGCCAGGAAAAGAGGAGAGCTTTGTCTCTCTCTCCCCTTTCCCAACTTGTTTAATAATTTTTTTTTGTGGCCGTTTAATTATCGCCATCGTTAGCTTGTTTCATCCAGTGTTAATGCACTTTCCACAGTTTTACACGGTGTTAGCATAGCCAGACGGGTTTTATTATTATTCCTGTTCGCTGTCTCAATGTTCTTAATTTATTGCATGGTTTATATTTTTTTCTTTCTTTACAGCTGGAAATTGCTTTAAATGACAGTAAAAAAAGAATTACACGTGAATTTAAGAAATTTTGTTAATTTTATAAATGTGATTGTAATTGAAAGAAATATTTTGATTTAAAACGATAACTGAGAATTTAATGCGTGAAGTATGTTTTTGATCATTTACAGTTAAGGACTTTAAATAAATCAAATGTTAACAATGAAAGACTTCTGCTATTTTCTTTCAAAATTTCTGGGGCGGTTACGGAGGACGCAGCCATGTGCCAGAAAAACAAACGTAGCGCTAAAGCGTGGATGTGAAGAGGAAGGATTTGTACGGCCCAGCTTGTGCGGAGGGAAGGAAAGGGGAGTGTTTGCGGGGTGTGCTGTGTTTGCGGG
>NW_009600655.1:0-3171 GCF_000690535.1 Cariama cristata
CCGCCGCTCCTCCCGCGGAGCGGCTCTGGGACGGGCCTGCGAGAAACAGGGAACGGGGGGAGGAAATATTTTCAGTGCAGCAAAAGTCAGCACCAAGAGTTATTTTCACCCTTTCAGTTTCAAAATTGAACAATTTTTTTTTTTTTTTCGTCATAAGCATTTCAGGTATTTAGTTTGGATAATTCTTCCTCCAAGTCACTTGCCTCCTGTTGCTCCCTGAAAAAAATACAGCAGAATGGAGCAGGGCGTAAAAAGATCCTGTCGGTATTAGGGATGTGATAGCAGTTGCTGTTCTTTCCTAGGCGTTCCTCGAAGAGCCGGCTGAACAGGGGTTACGGCGTTGTACCTCATGCGCCTCACGGGCACGGCGCTGGCCACAGCAGAACGGAACTCGGCAGGGCACGGCTGGGGATCCCGGGAAACAGTTTAGCTCATTTGCGAGCTCCCCCGCCATCTCTTTGAAAGCTTTCCGTACCTTTGTCTGCACAGGTGACTTTAGTTTCAACAGAAGAGTACGGAACCTCTCAGGCACGTTCCTCTTTATTCCCAAGTAAGCTTATCTGCCAGTAAAATTAGGGATACCGTACAGGAATTAGGGCAAGCTACTTACTTACCCAAGAAGGTCAATTTAGGTCAAAGCTATCTTGCACAGATGGCTAATTTCAATCACTTACGCATACAACACAATTGTTCAATAAGCTCAAAATAAATAGTGTAAGTAATTAATTTAAAGCTGCCCTAATTGTTTCTCAATTTTCCCTATTACCTTAACCTATAACACTTCTCCTATCAAAGCTTCAAAGCTTGAACTTAGCAGCCAATTAAAGCTTCTTTTCGAAAAAAAAAGTGCTGTCAGCTCCGATTCCTTCTGACTGAACTCTTTGAAGCACTTGGAATTTCATTTAAATTGCACAGGGCTTAGAAACAAAGTGTTTTTTCCAGGTATAATGTTCTCAGGGAGCTAATGATTCAATGGACAATTAAGACTAATTAAGGTTTTAACTTGGTAACAACTTTCTAAGCAGTATTTGGCCTGACAAAAGTGAGTCACCACTCGAGGGAAAAATGGATCCCTTAATTTGTCAGCGGGAGCTGGCAGGAACGCGACTTCGCCAGCTCAGTTTCACCGCGGCAGCGAGCGGCTCCTTCGGACAGTTGGAGTTTGCTCACCTGAATTAACGTGGCCGCTATATTCTTACTCCTTTAAATGCATGTGTCTGCATAAACGTCTATTACCTCCCTTATTCTCCAAGCGAGCACTGCAAAGAGAAAAGCCAGTGGGACGCTTGTTAGGAAAAAGATTGCCACCATGTAGATATCATTCTTTTTCGCTTGGTCCCACCAGTCCGGTTCAGAGATTTTAGCTTCCAAGTGCACCAGATTGACCAAAACAAGACAGTTTCCTATTCTTAGCACAGCTGAATCAGGTCAGCTGGAAATTGAACCGTTCTTCCACCACAGAACAGAAACATCAACAGCCTGTGAATTATTTCCCTTTTGAGCAAGCTACCAGATAACACCTTTGTGGCCTCTTAAGGTTTTGTTTCCAGGAAGCTCTGGTATCTGAATTGTCAGTCCTCCTGTGACCCTGTTACGTGTGAGACTCATGGAGCCACCTCCTGAGTATCGGCCAAATTAGCTCTTCTCAGTGCTGCGCTTCTCCGCAAGGTGTTTCGTTACACCCTGCTTCCCTGTGTACCTAATACGACTCTGCCGAAGGGATATCCTGTGCCTCATCCTAAATATAGCCAGCACTACGATCTGGGTCTCTCCCCTCCTGTCAAAAGAACTATGTCTAAGGATCTTCTTTTGGAATGCATTTTCTCTCTAGACCTTTCCTAAATTATTAATTTCATCAATAGCAAGCTCAGGTGAAGGGAAAAAAAATAGAAACAGAGAAGCCATACAGAAAGGAAGATAGAAACTAAGTGAAACAGGAATGAACGATTTAGAGACGTGCTTCAGATACATCCCGGAAAGGTGAGAACACAAGGAAATTTCTTAAAGCTAAGCCAGCTGAATTATTACTATGAACACAATTCCTGTGGGTAATTCTCCAAAGTCCTGCGGTACATGCAGGAGAAAAACGTACCCAGCACACAGAACAGCTGAGAAGGAAGGAGAAGGCATGAGGAACTGTCAGCAGGCCTGTGGAGGCAGGACGAATACAGTTTTCAGAGCACTGGCATTAAGAATCTCAGTGAATGATTGATTAGCAGAAATATTCAAGAGCTGCTGTTGACCAAAACCAACTTAATTTGGGTAACCAAATGGTGTAACATGGAAATTTGGGGGTGATGTCACACAGCTGGTTATATTGAACACCTGGTCTTTACTGCCATTCTTGATTTTAAATGCCCATCACCCTGAATCTTTTACTTCACAATACAAATCTCTCTGCTATGGGAAAATCTTTCATACTTGTCACACCATCTTGGGGAAATGCTCTCGCATTTTGTTTAATGAGACAAAAGACCTTCGAAGAATTCTGCATGGCACATTACTGGAGGGGAGGGGCAGGTGAATGAGGATTATGATTCAGTACACTTGTTTTCAACTTTGAAAACAAGAGCCAGATGATACTTAGGGAATTACTTCTTTTTTTTAAAAAAAATTAGGAAAAAAAATAAAAGCAACTGGCAGACATCCCACAACTTTTCTTATTTAGGCAAAGCAAATCCTTTGGAAAAGTCTTCTTGACTACTTTTTTCTTTGGGGGGTACTTCATAGACTACACAGGAAAAAAAAATGCTAATGGTCATTATCTTGATTAACCAGAGATTGCTCTTGCAACACGCAAGTACAATTCCCACAAGCAATGAAAATCCTCATCACTTTTTAACTCCACATGTCTGTTTATGGCCTCTGTTTTAGAAAGGTTCGCACGGTTCAGGTCTACCTGAAAATGGCTGATCTCCTCAAAGAAACGTCTTTCTCCCAAAGCTCCTCAGAGATGTGCGCCATCTCCTTTCGGGCACTGTTCCCTACCGTGACGGTAACGGCGGCAGCGTACGGTACCGTCGCTGTGCATGCCGCGTTACAAGGGCCGTAACGGGCACGCTGATGACCGCCAAGCAGTGCTGCGCTTCCACCCAGTCCGGGCACTCAGGGACACCACACGCGCTCCAGGCGGAAATCTCCACTTTTTGAGACTGGTTTCCTTCAAAAGCC
>NW_009600656.1:0-1545 GCF_000690535.1 Cariama cristata
GGTGCGCACCAGCTGGGGGGGGCTGCGTGGGCCGTCCCCCGGCGTGGTGAAGCACAGCACCGAGGTGAAGTACTCGGCGAATTTCCGCAGCCCCGCCACGTAGCCCACGTGGACGCTGTCCTGGAAGTTGGGCCGCACCGTCACCACCGTCGCCTCCTCCTCGTGCTCCGGCTCCCAGGCGATGAGCTGTGGGAAGAAGGAGCTGGGACAATGATGCCAGGTACCAGCATCCCCACCACGCACATCGGTACCACCGACGCTGTCCTCCAGGCACCTCTGGACTCCTCTTATTTATTCAGAGTTGATTAAAGATCAATTAGCAGCGCAGGGAGCACTTGGTGCCTTTAACAGGGCATGTGGACCCGTACCAGCCAATACCGAGCGTGTGCTTTGTGATTAACTCCCATTGATAATGGCGCGTAATTGCCCGCTCACCCGCGTTTAGGAGGGATGTTTGGGCATTTAATTGGTATTGTGCAAGATAGCCTATAGCAACTTAATTAAATACTAATTAGGCCCTAAAAATACTAATCAAAAATACTAAGTGGCATTTAATAAGAATGTTAAATATCCTACTTGCGCTGGTTATCTCATTCAGCGGCAATTAAATTCCTGAACTTCTTTTGAGTGCATTAAGAAACAAGTTTAATGTTTTAATTCAATTTCATTAACGTAAATTTGAATTAATTGCAATTTGGAATTAATTACCGAGCATGGGAGACTCCAAAACCCATGCAAGTGTTAAATCTCAGTAAATATCATTTTAACAGTCAGGCTGGAACCAACTAAAATCTGGGGTTTTGGCGAGGAGGAGTCGAGCCAGTTTGTGAATGTCGGCCGAGGAGTTTCCCCCGGGCTGCCCCGGTTTTGGGGAGACCCGCGGGAATCGCCCCTCACCTTGTACCCTTGGTTGATGCCGTTGATGAACTGGGGGCTGGGAGGGTTCCAGGTGAAGCGGATGGTGGTGGAGTTGGTGGCCTCGTTCTGCACGTTCCCCGGGGGCACCGTGGGGACTGCCGGGACGAAGGGACGGCTCGCAGCGGTTCCAATTCCACAAGGTCCCCTCCAGCGGCTGGGTGCCAGCCCCCCAGGAGTGCAGGCACCCACAGCGGGGAGGACCCTGGGCACCCAGGGTGATGCCCCAAAATGCCCCTGGCTGGGCCAGCCCTGCCCTGGCTCTGCAGCCCCTCGTCACCCCTCCCCAGCACATCCCAGTCCCCCTGGGACCCTGACACCCATCCTCCTGCCACCCGTCCCCGTCACCCCCATGGCAGAGCCTGTCGCCGTCGGGGTGAATGCCAAGCCCCTGCCCGTCCCTGCCTACCTCCCTGCAGCGTCCACTCGGTCACCTTCATGCTGTACACCCCCAGGCCAGCGCTGTTGTACGCCGCCACCTCGATCTCGTAGTTGGTCCAGATGATGAGGTCCTCCAGGAGCAGGTTGTTGACATCGGCATTGGTGATGTTCTTGAACTGGTAGCCCACGGGCAGCCCAGCCAGGCAGTACCTGGGGACCAGGGCCCGTCAGAGCTGCCAGCGTCCCCAC
>NW_009600657.1:0-12381 GCF_000690535.1 Cariama cristata
GCCTAACGGACGCGCTAGCGGCGTTTCCCCTCGCTTTAAAGACACGGGGGCAGAGCGATCCTGCGGGCCGCCCCCGCCTCCGGCCCCGTTACAAGCGCTGGGTGCAGCGCCAGCGCTCCCATTAAGAAAAATAATAATCAGGAGGAAGGAGCCCGGGAGCGTTAATTAACGGAGCTGGCGACATGGCGGAGCCTACAGAAATTCGGGACCCGAGTGAGGGGCCCCTCCCCGCCGGGGAGGCACGGCTCTGCTCCCCAGGGAGCTCCTTTGATGGCACCTGCCTGGGTGGTGACTCAGGATAAATCCCCTCCTAACTGAGCCGTTTCAGAGCCAGGCTGCAGCCCCGGGTCTAGAGGTCTCTGAAGAGTCTTGTCTTTAATTAGCCTGTTCCTAAGCATCCCATCCTTCCCTTCCCAGCGGAGCTTCTCTGCCAGAGGGGTGGCAGGGAGAATGCGGGGCAGCTCGCCTCACCCCATCGCTGCTGGGCTCTTTATCCTGAAGGAGCCCTTCCCTAATGACCACCTTCCATCTCCTCTTTGCCTCCATCCCCTGTGTCTTCATCTTACAGCAGCTCAGCGAGACCCAAGATCTCTGCTGGATTCCCCAGGGGGAAGGTCCAGGGGAAACCCAGTGTTCTTGTCCACCAAGTTATTTTCCTTGAGCACTTGAAAAATGTGGTTGTTGGCCACAGATGCACAGCCCTGCCCTTGGCTATGTCATTCCTCCCACATGAGAGAGCAGGGCCACCAGCAACCACCAAGAAGGTCTCTGGGAGCTGATCCATCACTCCACCATCTCTGCAACCAACGTGTATCCCCTTGGGATCAGCCCTTCAGCATCACACACAAATCGCTGCCAATTTTCCCATCCCAGCGTGAGGAACCGATGCCAGTTCCCCACATTACACCATGGCCAGGCCAGGGGCTCAGATGGGGCCAAGGTCAACCCGCCACGACAACCAACGTGGGTTTATGGACATCGGTCTTGTCAAGATACCTTGGTAACTTTTCCAGGAGATCGCCAACTCAGCTAACGAAGGAAAGAGCTTTAAAACAATAATACAATCCCGCAAGGGGTCTGCATCAGGATTATGACCTTGATAAAGAAACCAGAATGATATCAAAATTGGATGATGCTCAGTAAGTCAATCGAAAAATAAATCTTAAAACATAATGGCAAATAAGGAATCCACCAGGCAAGGGGCCCTAGAGGGAGAAAATGGGGGAGAAAACTTCAAATCTCAGTGATGAAGCATGTGAGGATGTCAGGGCCATGTACCTACAGAAGAAAATGTGGACCATCCAGCAGCTAACGTCGTCTTTTGAGGGGGCAACGCTGCAGGGCCCAGAGGCTAATCTGATCCTCAGACGAATAAAGCGGCAACCAGAAACACTGTCTCCAGTTTCAGCACCCACAGCTGGAGGAAGACGCTGGAGCTCAGAGAGACAAGATCCATCATCTTCTCTATAGCAGGAGATTCCAGAATTTGCTGCCTACATAACTGAAAAGGGACTTCACCATGGGGGAATTAAACCCAAAAATGTGGTCTTTGAGAAAACTTTCAGCCAGCAGATAAGGAACAGCAAGATACGTAAGCTGGAAAGCTGGAACTCTGCACATTCAGCATCAAAGAGAAACATAACAAGATCTAATCAGCCGTTGGAACAACTTTGAAGGAGGTTGTAATGGATTTGCTGCTGTTAATTAATTTGGGGAAGCTCTGTGACCCCTACTATGAGGGAAGTGAGACTAGCTGATCGCAGTGACATAAATACATCAGGCTGAGAAAGTGCTGCTGAGCCCAGACCCAGAAATAAGCTGGTTTCCCTGGTGAAAAAGCACGGTGAATTTGGGTACCCGCAGCCAGAACTGCAACCCTCAGCACTGCAGCTGCTAGGCAGAGCTCCCCCGAGCTGCGTCAAGCCCAGCTCCTGCCTAAAGCCTATAGGGAAGGGCCACCTGGGCACGTTTCCTGAGCAGGACCAGCAGCCGAGTTTCTCAATTTTGGTCACCTCTATCTCACAGATGTCATCTGGGTCCAGTTTTCTTCTCTGTATTGGGAATTTTCAACCCTTGTCACAGGAAAGAGAACTCTGCAAAGTCTTTTTGGGTCTGGAGAAGAAAGGGATGGTGTGCTTTGTGTTTCTTTCATCACCTGATGTTCTGCAGGTACAAGAAGGTGAGATGCCTCAGGCTGGAGAGAGGTGAGCACGAGTGTCCTCAGCAGCTGTTTAATCTGCTGGATGAGAAAACTCAAGCTGCAGCCCAGCCCCCACGCTGGTAGGTGAGTTTGCAACCCGATTCTGGGAGAAGAAAGTCAGTTTTTCCACCAACCTGCAGCCTCAGCTGTGCTCTTTGAAACCACATAGGATAAGGAGCCCCAATTTCTACTCCTACAGCATAATCATTCCCTGCTTCCCAGCCCTAAGCCCTGCTCTAACACCCTCGCAGCACCCAGGTAAACTCCTGTAACACCCGTGGCACGTAACAGCCCGATGGCCCAGTGCTGCTATGTGCCAGGGGAGGTTTTACAAACGCTTGTTTACAACACAACTCACCTCAGAGCCCAGCAAACTCATGGTGATGGAAGTCTGTACCATACCCATTTCTTGTGCTTCGGCACACAGAAAGGTTCCGGAAATTCCTAAGATGCCAAGAACCTCTCTGCCAGGCAGCCTTATTTACCTGCCAAGTAAAGGAGCTGGTGCAGCGCGGTACTGCCACGCTCCTTTCATCCCTTCTTTCCCATTTTTCAAATGCCCAGCAGCAATGCCCCTCAATACCACGCGTGGTAAATGTTCCCTACTGAACTAGCCAGGGATAACACATGTTGCTGAAGATGCTATACCCCTTCTCACCTGAAGAAGAATCTGTTCCCAAGCATGTTCACTGATGTGCACTGCACACATATTTAACAAAATTCTTTATTTACATTTCAAAATATATATAAAAAAAAAAAGATAGATGCCAATTAGTAAGTAATTTCAGGAGAATGCCAAGAGCACGGATCTGGCCTGCAGAGAGGACTGGGGCAGTGGGGGAACTGGCTGGAGCTGGAACTGCATGGAGCCAGCACAGGCCTAACCACCGGTGAAGGAACACTGAAAGGAAGAAGAAACAGGTCCGGAATGCTGGACAGTCATTCCCAACTCAACCTACAACAGCAAAACTGTGCAGTGACACTGGGTGCCGCTACAGCGATTTCCAAGTGAGCATTACTTGCTGCATGCACTAGCTCACATCAACCTTGAGCTAGAGAACTCAGGAGTCCTCCTGGGTCTCCATGCCAGGCATCCGCATCTACCTCTGAACTTCAAACCAACAGTGCCTGTTTCTCTTGGATGAGTTTAAAAGATCTTGACAAGCAACTGATTTAGCTGCCTGAAACTGGGCAAGAGAAATACCATTCTTGTCTACAGGCAGCTGAGAGGTAGCAGGGTGCAGAAAGGTAGTTCCTGGCTGAGAAGTAAGCAAGGTGGTACTAGCCTCGTACCTAGAAATGAAAAGCTTCCAGTCTCAAGTTGGATTTTGGCCAGAGATCATGTCCTCCAAACTGAAATGATCAACAAGTACGGGCCTGAGGACAACCCTAAAGGGGACCCCACTCATCAGCACTGGTCTGCCCATCTGCAAGAAAGCCTATTAACAAGGTTGTCCCTATCTTCAAAAGCCTATGCATGCCACCAGAAGTACCAGGGAAATGGAACAATGATTTCCTGTTGTCACTTCATCAAATAGGAGGAGCTCCCAAGCGTCTGAAGTGCTGCAGATCTGAAAGACTTTATTATGGAAGCAGGGATGTGTCTTTGTGGGCAATTCCGAATGTCTTTGGAAATCATTTAATGGAAGGTCAAAAATTGTGGGGATTTGCTTTTGTCAATGCCTGCCTGCTGAAATTTGAAAAATCAGCAACCAAAAGGCTAGTAACAGCAGATTTTTGACAAGCTGCAGCCTGACACATTGAAATCTAGACAGATTTGTTTAAATGCTTGTGTTTTTTACAGTAAAGTGGGCGGACAAATGGAAACAGAATACTGTACGTTAGCCTGAGCTCTGTCTTGAGCCTAAGCCTGAATAACAGTAAATGCTGCAAATGTCTCCCTTCAGACAAGGACAGTGGGATTTTTTCGAGTTAAGGTAAGACTACGTATCATGGTAGTTCCTTGGCTCTCAGTGGCGGCAGTCCTATCACTGTACCGAGCAAGGAAGCTCAAGTCCTCTCTTCCTCCTCTTTTCTTGATCCCTGCCTGCCCCACACATGGATGCTCTGCTTTCTGTAGCAATCGGAGAGTTCACCAACCTGCAGGTCAAAGTGAAGCCCCCCCCAGCCAGACTGCCTGGGTAATACAAGCTGGAAAAATTTCCTTTCAGCCACGGGCTTCTAAAGCCCAGGCTTTAAGGCAGAGCTCCCACAACCCCATCCTCCCCTTGATTGCAGCTGCAAAATCTTATCCTTCTAGTACTGCCTTTGGTGTTTGTGCAGCTCAGAGGGAAGCCAGTTCAGGGAGTTGAGCTGGCAAAAAACTATTGCTGTTAGAGAAGCATTTTCTGGTGTTTCACTGAGCTGAGTCAGCTCTCTGCAGACTCAAATGAATGTGAAAATAAGTCAAGAGAAAAGTGAGCAGCAGAGCAGCCCAGAGTTCAATTGCACTGGGTGCCTGTGAAGACTGAGACTTACCACATTTCTGTTTCATTGCTTTACATTTCCCCACACTGAGAGATCACAACTGGCAGCTTGGGTTTGTTATTTGGACCCGTAGGCACATTCTGCAGACAAACAAATATATAACGTTAAACCTTATAAAAGCACAGCAAGTCCCGTGAGCGACAGGTACTTGAAGACTGGCTGAGAGATGTCTGTGCAACATCAGGAACAGGGAAATCCAGACACAGCTCCGAGTAACACAGAAGCACCATTATGCATTTTGGCAATGGACCCAGCCATAAGCCAGTGAACTCTCTCTGTGCACAGAGGTTTGGGATACAGACCAGACCCTGATCCTTTGAACGGGAGGGAAGGAACAGAGGAAAAACCGGAGAGCTCTTCATGAGATACAGCAGGCATCATGTCACTTGAGGCTGCTCTGGCTTAAATCTTTAAAGTCACTAATTACAGCTGCAACAAGCAAAGCAAACTTGTATTTCTACACAAAGGGAATCAATGTGTGAGATAGTCACAAAGCAACCCTCATTCTGAACCTCTCGTTCTGCTGGACTCGGCTGCTCTTTTGCGAGTCTCACTTACTTCCTTTAACTTGCCCCTCACTGCAGTGATGCAGAAAGCAGGCACACCACAACCCTTCCATCAGTGCTTCTGGCGAAGAGGGCTAGCAACACATGGATTATATCACGCTGTACAGCTCCTTGCACGTGACATTTCCTCAACACCTAACAGCTCTCCGTTCGCCACACTTTTTAGAGGTCCTTGTGCACATTATCCCATGCACGTGCCATGAAATTAGTGTCATCTGTCTCGAAGAGCTCACTGCTACTTGTTAAATCTACTCATTATCCTGCCATGACACCCAGTCACAATGTTGGTAGCAACCACCACCCCTGAGTGTATTTATCTTCAGCTCCTGGAAGCCCATCAGAAGATTAGTTTAATTTTTCTTATTAAACATGCTGATCATGGATCAGCAGAACTGATGATTTAGCATCCACTGAATAATACCAGGCAATGGCACAGAAGTGATCTGCTTTACACTCTTGTCCAAGTTGCTGATGGAACAGCTTTTTAATTCAGCTTCCTGAACAAATGCAAACCATTGCAAATAAAGCCACAAGAACACAATCCCCGCTCAAAGACTAACCAGCAACCACGAGAGCATAGCATTTCTAAAGTCAATCTATATGACAGCCTTTGCCTCAACAGATTTCCTGCTATTTTATAACTATGACAACTGATAATACCAGTTATCAACACTGGTATTCCCTGGTATCCTGTAAACAGACAGCGGGAGAGAACAGAACAACCCTTGTTAATCCTCTACATGACTTTCCAATGTGGACATTCACAGAGAAACAGGCGAATTCAACTTACTTCAATTTTTCTCATGACCAACAGCCCATCGACAATTTTACCTAGAACGAGAAAATTTATCCACTTCAATATGACCAGTTTTTACCTTTGACCCCTCCCTACTCATCACAGGTACATGCATTTTTGTTCCTCCTGAATAGTCTTGTGCAGTGTATGGCTAGTGGGCACTTCAGGGTTTGGTACCGATCTCAAAACTGATAAAGGAAACAATCCCTCTTAAAACATTTTCCACATTCAGAACAGATTAAGTGCATTTTGCCATCACAGGGGTGGCATGTGTAGACATCTAGGTTTTGAGACCTACCGCCACCAGCTGTGCTAAAATACAGCATGAACTGCCTCTCTACCAACACAACCTTTGTAATGATGCAAAAATGGCAATGAACGGTATCAGTGTTACTTAAGAATTGGAGGAAGTAGTAAGTAGGACATCAGCTTAAAGGCTGGCCTTGAAATCCTACAGCTCAAGTGGCAGTACATGAAAAGTTAGCAATGTGGTTTCATAGAATTACTATCTAAAAACTCTGTGGAAAGCTCGGTCCTCTCTGGCAGCGGAGAAGAAAGGTATCCCTTCACTCATCCATCCTTTCTGCACTGGCACAAGGATTTATGTAGTAACACGATATACTGATCAAGGAACTGATCTGGATTAAAGCTAACCTGGGAAAAAAAAATGTTTCAACAGTGATCCATCTCAGTATCTGGCTGCACAGATACCTCCGCTAGCACAAGCGAGGGGGAAAGAACAAGCGGTCCATGGCTGTTTATTTTAGCAGCTGCACCACAGAGAGCATCCATGAGCTGGTACACCTGCAGGTACTCACCGAACACAACGTGTTTTCCATCCAACCAGTCACATTTGGAGCACGTAATGAAAAACTGACAGCCGTTGGTACTTGGACCACTGTTTGCCTGGGGGTTGAGAATGGCAAAATACAAAAAGTGGACAATTTAAGATTTCCCAAAACTGAAGCAGACAAATCTCACACAGGAAAGAGTTGTTGCTCTAGACCTAGCCCAGCTCATTTTTAGCTTATTGCTACACAAATCAAAGGACGCAAGACACACATCTGCAGGAGAGCACCCTGTGCTGGGCCGTGGCATGCCACCAAGTCTGATCATGCCAGTGTGCACAAGAGCCAGGTCACCAACTTTTTATAACACTTCTACAAAGGCACATTCAGTGCAAGACTGTACTGAAATCTGGGCTCTAGAGCATGCTCCTGAAAAAAAGTTGAACTTTTTGGTGATGAGTACTTAATGGCTGCAGTATTGTCCTGGGGAAAACTGAAAGCCAGGAACCAGGGCAGGGCAAAAAAAAAAAAAAAGCAGATTTCTGCTATTTGGAAGGCTTCCTCAGAATTAAAAAAAAACCAAAAACCAAACACCAAAAAAAAAAAGCATCTGTCCTGATAATCAGGATGAGAAAGGTAACAATCATACTGGCACAGGGCTAGCTAAGAAAACATCTCTGCAACACTTAAGTCCATCTCAATTTTTCAGAGCTCTATTGAACCAGGAGATAGTAAAGCACGCTTCTGTGCTGACAAGTGAACTGGGCAAGTTTTTCAGCTGCAAGACTGTACAGGACACGGTCACATTGGATTTTTACTTATTGCTAGCCAGCTTTGGAAGGATCCAGCCAAGATGGACCATGGTTTGGCCCAGCAGAACAACTCCAGAGCAACGCCACTTTAACAAAAAGTTGGCAATACTGGCGTAGATCCCTTCTCCCACAGCACAGCACACTGGTTACTTAGCTGTGTTGTGACACCTCTTTTTGGGCCATGTTTTGAACTGGATTAATAACTAATCCAAACGGTGAGTGCCCTAAGCAAGTGGTTTTAAGAGCAGGGCAGCTGAACGAGCTGGGGAAGAAGTAGTTGCGGACAGGAAATCTGAAGCACTGGCTCCACTTGCTTTCTATTGCAAAAGTCAGTGTATTGTTCCTACCAGAAAACATGCAATGATTGCAGTTTTTCCTACAATGTTGAACAGGAAGTGTATGTTATAAAAGACACCATGGTAACGCTGCTGTGGCTTTGAAACTCCCAAATCTTTTTGTTTTATCCTTGCTGAGGTCAGTGTTTGGTTAACAGGGAAGAAGAAAACACGACCACTTGCCACCATATGAAAAGAGTAAGAATCAAGCTATTCTGAAAGCTGATCAAAGCCTGTCCCAGCACTCTCAACAGGTAAAAAAGAAAGGATGCTGCAGGATCAGGACTTGTGTGTTACTCAACACATTAACCTAGGAGTAGCCTTCTGACTAGCAGTTACAAAGCAGGTCTTTCAGACCTTGTATCCAATGGTGGAGATTTCTGTTGTCTGGCAAATAATTTACACACTTAGGAAAAGTGTAGTAAGCTTTTTAATCTTATAATGTCATTATTTTATACTCACCATAGAGAGCAGCCCAGGAGCAGAATGTTTCAGTTTGAAGTTCTCATCTGCAAAAGGACCCCTATATATACTGGCTACTCCAGTGCCGTCTCCCTGCACAAGAGAGGTGCCCAGTAAGCCACAGCATTTGTTCTGTAGCAATTGCTACAGAACAATTCAATTTAAAAATTAAATTTAAAATCCCCAAGCAAAAGGACAAGGTTAAACTCAGCCCAAAATGGATGCTGTACTGCCATTTACATACACCAGCAGTGAGCACATTCAATGTTTCATTTCTGAAGAGGAACAGCGACTGGTTTCTAACCACACAGTACACCGTTTGCCATCCGCATGTTGGCAGAAACCCACGGAGATCGTAAGGATTAAGCCTAAGGCTCCCAGAGTGAGATGGAGGCTATGGATTGCTTGGTAGGGACCCACCTGGACTTGGCAGGGAAAAGGGAGGGGATGCAGAGGTATGGGCTGGTGTGGCAAGGAAAACAGAAGCAGTTGTGTGGAAAAAGCTGGTTGATGGTAGACTTATTTATTTCACCTTATTTTCTGTGACTTTACTGGATACAGGGAAGTGACCTCTCTGTTCAGCAAGGGCAGTTTCTAAAATACGGAGTTTCTAATTTTTGCTGTACTTTCTACCAAGTTGAGACATCTTGTACTTAACTACAAGCCCTAGCACTCAGATCTCAATACACTTATAAATTAAAGCAGCATGGCCCGTAACAGCTGCAGATCGCAAGCTTTGACTGCTCACAAGTTTGTAACTTTGCAGAAGCCTGATACATGGTTCACGTGAGACACGTAACTTGTGGGACTGCGGAAAGGCCACCCTGCCCTCTGGTCCAGCGTTGCAGAGACACTCCTGTATGATGCCAAAAGGACTGAGCAGGGACCCTTCAATAGAATGGCTTTAAAGATGCTGCAGTGGGGAACCCTTCAGGGAAAGCTGCAGAAGCAATGTAAACAGGCATCTCTGGCACAGTCAGTTAAATTTATGATTCTGACAGTAATTTCCCTTTCTGTGTTGCTTCAGCCCCTTTTCCTCTGCCTTGCTGCAACCTGTCTCCCTTCACTGCCTTTCTACTTAACATACATATTCTTCATTAGGCCAAACTTAACAGGAAAATAAGATGCCAGTAATATACCATGTGCAACTCCACATCTTTTGCTTTGCTTGCCTAGCCCTTGCTTCTTTTCCTCCTGTTCTCCATGGTTTACTTAAGCTGTCAGCTCTGAGACAGGAATATATACTCTTAGTGGTCAGTGTGACTGGTCTTGCTCCCCAAGTGGCTTTGTTATAAGTGTAATTCATAAATTACAAGTAGCGGTGCAATCTGTAATGCTTGTTGAGCTTCAGTGGAAGTAATAAAGCCCACTGGGACATTTCTGCAGCATCACAATTAGCAACTGCCTAAAAGTCTGGTGTGGCTGAGCCACCCACTGTGCAGTCAGTTCTCTCAGTGACTTTCATACAACCAAGTTTTATAAATTCTTTATTAAAAAAATCTTTATCAGTCCCCTCATATTTTGAAACTCTTCCAGAAATGAAATAATTTCACTGGGTCCTAGGACAGTGAAGAGACCTTGTGGTCCTCCAGCCTTCCCCACATACTCTGCTTATCCCCAAGTCAGAGCATGACCACAACTGCAGGCATAAAGTCTTTTCTATTTTGAGAAAATTCACTGACAAAAAGTTAGTTTTGATTTAAACTATCTCTTGCACTAGATACTTGGTTCTGTACTTAGGGTCCCTCTCCACAAAGCTAACAGAAATTTGCAGTGTTTCTTGTTTGGGAGTACAGAAGAAGAAGGAAGGAGGACAGGGTGAAGAAAAAAAAAAATCTTTGCAAGTTTGAAAAACCTCTAGCTGTACTGCCATGCTTTTTTTAAAGAGGAATTATTTTGGGAAGGAGAAGATATGTTCACCCAAGACTCCAGATTTGTTTTCAAGTACATTATAGTCCATTGCAGTAAGATGGCAGCAGTGCTATGAGGAAACTTCCAGTTACTACTGGGTACCTTAAAAGAGAGCCAACAGATCCCACAAATCAGCATGGACTTTTGGTAACAGTTGCATATTACACCATGTAGGAAAAGTACAAAAGGAATACAGAAGTACATACGTTTACAAAGTCACCTCCTTGGATCATGAAATCCTTTATTACCCTAAAGAAGTAAACCAATACTTAGTTCTCAGTAGACAAATGCCTCAAGAAGCTTAATATGTGGTAAAAAAGGAGTTCTGCCTCACAGCACAACAGTTATCACTAAAAATGTACAACAAATATTAACTACTGGTTGCTATTGGGTAATTTGGTACCCGCTGCTGTTCAACCAGGGATGGGGATTAGATGACAGATGCCAGAAAACGATCTCTGACCTGGCGCACTAGGAACAGGGGATCCCTCCCGGTGACCCCCACATACGGATCTGACAACACCCCCAAATCCCCGAAGCTACAGAAGGATGATATTGGCCATGACCTACAAATGCCTCCCAGACCAATTATGCCTTGAGGCAGGTCTCAAAACCACATCTAGCTCGGAGTGCTATTTAAGTGCCTAAACAAAAGCAGATGAATTACCTGTGGAAAGTGCTTCCTTTATAACCTATAGGGACACCGTCTTTCCTGCAGTAAAATAAAAAGGAAAATCACTGCAACTTACCAGATATCCCAACACAAAACCCTCCCAGGAATTCAGAGTCCCAAAGGGTTGCCCGATACGTTAGTAGCTGCCTTGATACACAACCAAGCGCTGCAGCCTGGCTCTCAGCTGGTGCTATCAGAGGCAAAGGGAAACCTCAAGTGGGGTCTGCACATAAAATGACATGGTTCCCTACAACAGCCATACCATCATCTTTACAGGATCCCACCGCAATCTGCAGCATGAATAGGTGTGATTACAGACAGGGCTTTTTAGAGCAATCTGAGCACAAAGTCATGCCCAGAAGGGAAAGTCTGCAGTCTCCACGACTGACCGAGCCCATCACAATTTCATCAGAGCAGATTTCTGTAACTCTTTCACTTTGTACTGGCATAGTAAGAAAAGCTTCCAAGTGAGCCTTCTTCCTACTCACCCAGCCCTGTTTCTCTGAGTAGGCTACTTAAAAGGGCACTATAACCCACTTACCTGAATTCACCTGTACAAAACTGCCTGGAAAACAAAAAAGAGAGCAGAGCGTGAGGCACACCTGAACTCTGAGGACACAGAGGGCTGCATTCAGTGAACACGCACTGACTGTGGTACAGGACTTTCCTTACTGCATGGGGGATATCCCCAATGGAACAGGAACGAGCAGTAACTCCTCCCCACTTCCATTTCAAAAGAGATTTCTGCACTTTCTGCAGTTGAAGAGGTCAGATATTTAACACTGAGGTTGTAAGAGATGGTGAATGTGGAGCAGGCACCGTGTTTCACACGGAACGGGGTATATCCATTTCTCCCATGGAACTGGGATGTCCAAAAGTACATCCTTCAGCCAGTGGTAAGAGAACTGGGTAGCAAGGAGACCTCTACCATGGACATTAAGGTACTGCCTTTTATAAATGCACCAAGCGTATCAGAAGCTCCACAGAGGGAGCAGAGAGGGACTGGAGTCCTTCACCTTCCAGCCAGATGGGCTCCCCTGAGGGATCAGGATGCTGCAGGGTCACATCTCTCTGGGAATGGAGAAAGGAGCAAAGCAGGTACAGTGGTTACGGGGGGCAGGTAGTCACTCTGCCACCAGAGACATTCCGGCACCAAAAAGCCTTTGCAGCCTGGGTCCAGGCTGAGCTGCAGAAATCTTAGCTGCTCCTTACCTGAAATTCTCTGCCGTTTTGGGTACAACGTCAGCGAACAGCTCGATCTTCATGCGGCCGACCTCCTGGGGAGAGAGTGCCCACACGAGCCTTCTGGGACCCACTCACACACACCAGCCTCCCCGCCCCCACACCCAAG
>NW_009600658.1:0-12285 GCF_000690535.1 Cariama cristata
TCTCCAGTGTTTTACCTTCGCTAGCTAACAGTAAGGGTAATGTAGAAGTGACTTGCTGAAAAGACTACTTGGCAAACTCTGCTACAAATCCGGTTTGGATGGAAACTGCTGGAGTACTGTGTGAGGCCACAGCCGGCTATCTTCAAGAGCGATCCGCTTCAGACAGGGCAGGGCAGTGTAACCGTCATACTCGATGTACAGCTGCTTTCTCAGAGGTGAGAGAACTTTCCTGGAAGGGCTGGCAGCAAGCAGGGCTGCCAGCTTCCATGGGACCTTCCCCAAAGAGGCTGGGGGCTGTGCAAGGCTGGCGGGTGGCTTCACTGCTGCTGCCACTCCGGAGAACTGACATTTGAAGTAGGAAGAGATCAAATATTTCATGCAAGCAAGGTTTTAGTGTCTGACTTTGCAGGTTTTCCCACTTGAGTTAATGGCTGCTGATTATTGTGCCAACGGTAAGGTAGCTCTGTTCCCAAATGTGTTGCTTAAATGTGGTAGATGTGGTATGTCGTTCTGTGGTTCTTAGTAAGAGTTCAGTATTCATATGATTTTAAGTCTCTTGTTGAAATGAATTTTTGTAGCTTGAGTGTTGGAGGATGTTAAGGATTTTGTCAAAAATTTGAATTTTGTTCCAAGGTATGTGCGGTGCTGTTCCAGTGCCTGTCTCGGTGTTATCATGGCAATATTGAACTTCCTTGTTGCTCCACAACAGTTAAGAGATTATTTGGAAAAGGCTATTGTCCAACAAGATTAAGGACAAAGATTTAGTTATCAAAATGTTGTGGTACGCTTTCCTTTTATATTCTTAGAGTGAGATTTTCCACGGATCCAGAGGTTGTAGCCCAACTTCGATTCAGTTCATGTGGAACTTAGATTTCTGATTCACCTGTTCCTCCTTCACATCTCTTCAAAAATTGTTCATGTCTCTAGATTATGTGTTTATGCATTAGTTTTTAAGTGCATGCATTGAAGTGCATGCAACTTCTCCTGTCTAGCAAGTGGGTACATGAGGGTGGGTAGTGATCACATACAGTTACGATTCATGCACATGAAATTTAGAAAAATAATCTGGAAAACTGAGATTGGTGTTATAGAAGGAACACTTTTGATTTAGTTTCTACCCTTAAATACTCACGTCTTAAGTTTAAGTTTGCAATATGTTATTTCAGCAGGTGAGAGAGCTTCACAATCCATAGTTCTCTTACTGTTAAGGTGACTGTGACCTGTGACACAGAAATGAAGCCCGAGCCAGCAAGGCCCTGTGCTGCAGGTAGTGTTTCCCCAAAGACAGACACTAGGCAGAGGCTAGCTTACCTTTGCCATGTCATGGGATCAGTGAGAAAGGCCCAGATGGGATCCAGAAATAGTCTGTAAAAGTCATCAGATCTCAAGAATGCAGTACCTCCCCATATCTTTATTTTATGGCAGTTACGTGATAACAGAGAGATACTGGAAATTTCCTCAGTTCTGTGTTGTAGTCTTGTTCTTTGTATCTTAAGTAAAGCTTTGTGGCAATCAGACACCCCCTGAAGGTCTTACTCAGGCCAGAGGAGCTCATAAAAGTGAGTTCTAGGCATACAAATTAGTTGTACGTACATAGCAGCTTTCAAAATAAAAAGCACAGTAGCTCCTTTTCCAAGTTAAATATACAGAATATCCTTCAGTATACTGAACTGAAGGTTTGGTTTTTTTTATAAGAACAAAATCTAGTTTTACTAGGCAAGCTTAGGCTAAATGGTTACAAAAATAATACAGAGCAACGCTTTCAGGCAGAAAAGGGTGAAATGGGTGTTGGAAATTGTGTCATTTCCTAGTGTCCTGACATCGCGAGAAACAGTGACTGTGTGATGAAAGGCCCTTTTCATGCCACATAGAGGAAGCTCTCATGCAGGTCAACACAAAGATCCAGTATATGCTTATGGTTTAGTAACCAAAAAGATTTTTACTTAGAACACTTCTCTACTGTCTAGCCGTGACCAAAAAAAATTAAATATCATCTACTGGCACTGCACAGAACTAAACTGAACTATCTGGGTTTCGTGTTGGAGTTCCCTGGGACATTAAGAAAAATTCCCAGGTCTGAGCGAGCTGTCTACAAGTCCTGGATGAGGGAAAGGGGAATCAGAAGGATTTTAGTTGCTAAAATCTTTACTAAAAATCTCAGGAAACAAACTAATTCAAGTAGTTTGCTATACGTAAAAAGTAGTCTGGGGTGAATTTTTCGCCCTGCTTTTACAGTATTGATTTGCTGAGCTTTGTGTGAAAAACTTTTTGATTTATAAATGTGCTTGTGAAATGGATACAACTGCTTGAGCAAATAGAACTACAGAACGTGCTTATGCAGAGTACTGCAGACACGTGCTTTTGTATGCTATGTTCACTTCATTCTCACTGTGTAGTGTTTGTGGGTTTGGGTTTGGTTTTTTTTTGGTAGGTGCTATAAATAATCCCTGAGTGGACTTTGCAATACTGTACACGTGGGTGAGATTAGATATCTGGAAGGTCAGGATGGGTTGTCCTGCAAGCATGATCACTGTGTGATCTTGAGCATGTCACAGTGCATGTTTCCTCATTGTAAAGATCCTAATTCTTCATACAGCTCTTCTGAGCCTATAATTATTCTAAAACACATTAAAGATACTGAATTGGAAGGCATTAGCCAAGGGAAGTTGGTCATTATGAGGTGTGTATAGGTATGTGATACAGTAATTCTGTATGGCCAGGAGGGTGGAAGATAGAAATTTTGAATAATCAGAAAGGCTAGTAGGCAAAAATGAAGCTTTCTTCTCTTACCTTCTGTTGTGTACTAGGTGATTGACTTGTCTAACAAGAATTAATATAGAGACAAATAAATACATTTGAAAATTTAGCCCTGAAAATGTGTTTGTGTTAGAGTTCTGGGTGGACTCATCTTTGGATCCAGAACTCTCAGTTGTCCAGGTTGTAAGAGCCAGGAGGAACAGAAGGACATAGATACCAGAAATAGAACTTGAGTTCAAACTGTGGAATTTTCCAGTTAGATCTCACCTAACCCAGCAGTGCATTAAAGCTTCATTTTTCCTTTTTTTGGAGTGTGACTTTGCCTCGGCAGCTCCTCTGCCCGTGCTCAGAACAGCATCCACAAAGAGGTATGTTCCCCCCGGTTGTTGTGCTTAGAGCTATTTTCATCTTTCTGGTTTGCCGACCACCCTGCAGACCCCGTCTGTGGTTCAGATGAATTAGACATAGAGTTGGAGGTATGGGAGTATGGAACAGGGCAGGAGCTGGAGAAAAAATATTGATGCATTACTAGAAATACCTGGTAGGTGTGGAAAACAAGAGGTAGGTATTAATAAAGTATCTCACAGAGCCTGGCAATGCTGTTCAGTCTGCCCTGGCATGTAACAGAGCATAACTTGTATAGGTGTTGATATCATAACAGAAAGGCATACAGCCCCTGTCTTGCACAGAAAATCCATCCCTGCTGATGCTATTTTGCTGTTCACATCTGTGAAGCCAGGGAGATCTCTGTTCGAAACACGGCTCCCTTTCAGTAGCAGTCCAGTGGCAGGCTAGCAAAGTGAGCTGTGTTCGGTTATTTGAAAGGATGCAGGCGCTTACCCGCCAAAGAGATGTTTGCTGTCTGTGGGTCTTTAGTGAATGAAGACACCTTTTGGGAGTCCCAAAAGAGCAGGAGATAAAATGTGAACCTCTGCCTCTGGTATTTTCTGTTAGCTATCTATCGGTGTCCGTGCTGTGTATTGACTTCAGATAGCCCTCTCTGCACGCTGTGGCCTGGTAGCTCTAGGAAGAAGTATCCTATGGTGTAAGGTGGAAGATTTGGATTACTCGGGCTGAATCGCTTTCTAATTGGAAGGCTGTTTTAGAAATCTCTGAATATTTTTATCTGGAAAGAGATGCCAGTCTAAATGTTAAGTATTGTAGCTGCTTCTTCTCTAATGTGATTTCCTTTGATATGGTTAGGATCATTCGCTTAGGCTGTTTTAAGACAGTAGGTATTTGGGTTGGTATTTTTTTAGCCAGAAGAACCGAAGGTAGTTCATCTCTCTCTGAGCTAGCAGACTGCTGGAAGCATGGCTGTGTGTAAACCGTTATATAGGGCTGATGCACGGCACTTTGGATACCTCCGTATGACAGCATCCAACCTGGAATGGAAGCATGGAAGTCGTACGTTTCAGCCATCTAGACTGAGGTCTAAGAGAAGGCATTTGCTCTCTGCAGAGCTGTAGGATCAGTGCCTTGTAATGGGCTGGCTGCAGGAGAAATGGGTGGTTTAAGCACCACACTTAAACTCACTTCTCTCACTTCTCCCCTCACATGTTTTTGAGAGGCTTACATTGAAGTGATAGTAGCAGTGAATGTTTTATAGCTACTTGCAAGAGTGAACAAGTTTTGAGACGGACTCTTCAGTGGCATCCTCAGCGCTGCTAGCTCCCATACCAATTTGGTGATTAATTCAGTGGTAAACATTGCACAGAACATTAGTTGGGTTGATGTTTGCACTGCGCAGAGAAGGTGTGATTAGCAGATAAGGGGTATGTTGTTATTAGCACTCTGGGACTGCAAGGCAGTGTTTGAAGGGGAAGCCTGGGAGTTAGGCTTTTCAGGGTTCTGCTGCTGCCTTGGCCTTGACTCCACTGTAGCACCAGGCGAATAGGTTTCTGGCTGAAATGTATCAACTTCAGCAACTAGTAGTAGCAGGTATTGTGGCTGAGTGAGTGTTCTTTGGAGGATTCTGGATGTTTTCTGGAAACTGGGAGTGCTGTATGAATGCTGTCAATCACTGTTGGTATCGTCAAGTTTTGTTAGGGCTTGTCTCATCAAGGCTTTGCTCTTTTGCATTCAGGCAATATGTTTCCAGTATTAAATTGTGTTTTGATGTAATCACCTTGTTTTACTGTTTGTAGCCAGGTTGTACCAGAGCACACATTCTAGCAGAAGTGCCCATTGTGCCCATTAATATGTTTTTCACTTGTGTGTATTGTTTTAGTCAGATATAATTTACTTGAAAACCAGCTTTTAAAAAGTGTGAAGAGCATTCTTTGCATTGTGTCATTGGTTGAAATAAAGCCACTGTGTAAAGATTGTGTCTCTTAGGTAACAAATCTCTACAATATTTGGCAGGTATAATCACTACTTTAAAAAAAAACAACAAACTTTTAGACCAAGCTGTGCAATGCTAGAAATATATTAGTTGTAGTTAATTTTCAGCAACTGAGTTGACATGACTGTTGGACTACAATAAACCCTATGTCTATCTCTCTACAGTGGAACAGGGTGCAGACAGCGATTTTATCAAGGAAGCCTCCCAGAGAGACAGTGCTGCTGCATTCTTTTCCATTTCACAACATTGCCAGCAGCAGGTTTATTCTACAGGATATCAGCTTCCCTCCTAGGGAAGGTGATTCTTTGCATAACTGGGATGTAATGGGGAGGATCTTTCCAAGTTTGCTTGGAAATTGCTTTCTCTGTGCTGAACTAAGATTTTAGCCCTTGCTTTTCATAAATGCTGTATTCATTCTGTTAAAAAGTCGCACGTAGCACATTCATTTATGGTTTAATGCAGATGGTCCTTCTTTGTGTTTTTAGGGAGTCCTTGAGATGGCAGCGATGGCAGAATTCAACAATGTCCGTTCAGTGACTGAAATGCCAGAAGGAGACGATGCTAAACGCAGTTTCCATCACAGAATGTTCTTGGAACCCCAGGAGAAGAAGAGGAGCATGAGGGCTCTGGTGGTTAAGCAAGCACAGAAAGCTTGCAGCTGCACTCCGGCCAAAGTTAAAGACTATGTTTTCAGTTTCTTTCCCGTCTTGCAGTGGCTTCCTAAATACAAGCTAAGAGAGTACCTACTGGGAGACATAATGTCTGGTGTGATTGTGGGGGTCTTACTAGTCCCACAGTCAATTGCCTATTCTCTCTTGGCTGGACAGGAGCCCATTTATGGCCTTTATACATCCTTTTTTGCTAGCATTATTTATTTCATATTTGGAACCTCCCGCCACATCTCAGTTGGCATCTTCGGTGTGATTTGCCTGATGGTGGGACAAGTGGTGGATCGTGAAATACAGAGAGCTGGCTATGACTTAGAGCCAGCTGCGCTCACTGTCCTCACAGATACAGCAGCGTATGTAAATGCCACCGTTTTGCCTGTGAATCAGACGTCCCAGAAGCTGTTCTGTGATAAAAGCTGCTATGCAATTACAGTGGGAGCCACCATGACCTTCATAGCTGGAGTTTATCAGGTAAGAGGAGGTGGTCAAATAGGTATTCTGTGGAAATAGTTTTAATTCTTCTTTAGGTGATTGTCCACATGAACAGCCTGCTGAGCTTGCGTGTGTCCTCAGTCTGCATCCCAGGGGAGTGGACACAGGGAGGACTGGAGGTCTTCAGTTACTCTCATGCGAGAAACTGCTCTATGTCCTCTCTTTTTTTTAATAGCATTTTATGCTTGCATTGCAACTCTGTTGGGGACTGTAAGGACCTGCACATAACCACATGATGTTCTTGCACAATCTGCTCACCACCTTCCTTGCTGTGGCCTGAAGATTTTTTTTTCCCCTTCTTTCTTTTGCTGGTTTATAGCTTAGGCCTCCATTTCATTAGGCCAAAATATGATGTGTCAGCTTTTAATTCCAGACTTCAGTTGTTTGCCTTTGCTTTTATTAAAAAATAATCTGGATGGTAAAAGTATCTCCAGTTTCTTTTTATTTGTCACTGTGCTTGTAAAACTTTGCTCTTTGCCCATTCAAAGCCAAAATAATGCCATTGTATAAAAAGGATACTACTGAGATGATAAAATATATTGAAATAAAACTTTTAATTATTGCCATATTAAAATACATTACTCAACAATATTTTACCACTCTGTCTCTACTTCCTAGAATTCACTGCTTGCTGAAATTGAAGCAGATATCTTTGTTTTTAGAGTGTCATGCATTAACCAGAATGGATTTAGTTTTAACAGTACTGCAGAGCTGTGGTGTTTCAGTTTGTGAGTTCACATTCATTTGTTCTTACAGTGACCTCCAGGGTGATAGCTGATCAAACTGTATGGGATTGGAAAAGGAAACATACTTATGATACTCTAAAACACTGGTTTTAGACACAACCTGGGACTTTTTCTTGTACTGCAAGCTAGCGTTGAGTAATTTCAGAAATATTCTGGGACTCCTGAGGTACACTGGATTTTGTGTTTCATCACTGTAGAGTGGATGCAGTTTTGGAGTTGTGAATTGTGCATAATATTCTTTGCAAGTACAATTAAGTTTCTTTGTATGAAGAGGTCGGATTACTTTACCTTAAGTCCCTCTGAATGTTAGGCGTATTCTACTTGCTGTCTTTCTGCCTGCTAACCAGTAGGTCTTCACACCCTCAAATGTATTTTTTGTTATTGGAAACTCCAACCAAAATCACATATTGTTTGTATCAGAAACTTTACAATCAAATTGCAAAAAGCAAGCCTGCTCACACCAGTTGCCTACAGTGTAACGAGGTAAAACAATTACTGCTAATGTTCTACAGTTAGAAAAACCTTGGTTTAACGTAATTACCAAGGCTGTGAGGGAACATTTTTTAGAGCTTGGCTCTGAGCCGATGCCCAGTCAGTCCAGATCCCAAACCTGCCTTCTCTTCAGTAATGCTTTGCAGTTCTTATGAATTTTCCAGCCATGATCCTAGCCTTTTTTATTTTTGCCTTAACTACCTAATAGGATATATCAAATTGACACTACTTAAAGTTTAATACCTGTAAGTTCTGGCCTGCAGTCTTCAGATAACAGTGTAGACATCCCTGTTGACCAGCGCAGGGAATTAAAAGGTTTCTAGCAAACTGCTGTGAGAAGGTCTGTGCTCCATTTGGCATGAAGGTTGACTGGGAGGAAGAGACATTTTACCAGGTGCAAAGACGCATATGTAGAGTAGATATCCATAAAACCAGTCATTCACATGAGAGAGCACCAGGGATTTGTCCATTCAACTAGCATTAATAAAAATTAATGACAAGGCACTTAAAAAAATTGTCTCTATTTATATAATCTGCATCACAAGAGTCTGCAGCTCATATACTTTCCAAGTCAGATGTACCAGACTTTATGCAGTGCAAAGGACAGCTGTTATGCTATAAGCTGCATTTTTATTGCAGGCTGTGAGCTTCTATGTAAGACAGAAAGAGATGACCAAAAAAGTTTTGAATCCCTGCAAAGTTCACAGATATTATAAAAACTTCAGAGAGAAATGGCAAAAGTAGCCAGTGTTTCAAATGCTTTGTGTCCCAGGCTTTCTTTTTTGCCCGCGAGCATAACTAGAAGTTACAACTGAACCAGTGAGAACACAATAAACACAGATTCAGAGTATGAA
The DNA here is from genome assembly GCF_000690535.1 of Cariama cristata. Lineage (NCBI taxonomy): Eukaryota > Metazoa > Chordata > Aves > Cariamiformes > Cariamidae > Cariama > Cariama cristata. The sequence goes on from NW_009600658.1 coordinate 8,354, forward strand.
GACCCCAAAAAAGCCTGCTCTGTGTTAGAAATGCATTTGGTTTTAAGTGTGGTGCACCAGGAGCAGCTGAATGCTGGAAACACTTTTGTCCATGCTCAGACCATACCTTGTCCTCCGAGGCCGTGCACAGTAGACTTTTTTTTTTTTTTTTATCCTACTTCCCTCCAGAGCCCGACGGTGATGACATCCACAAGATTTGCATCCTAATCTGTTGTGTGTGGTTAATTCCTTCCAGGTGGCCATGGGTTTCTTTCAAGTGGGCTTTGTCTCAGTGTACCTCTCCGATTCATTGCTGAGTGGATTTGTCACGGGTGCCTCCTTCACCATCCTAACCTCACAAGCGAAGTATCTCCTGGGCCTAGACATTCCACGGAGCAGTGGCATCGGCTCCCTCATAACCACGTGGATAAACATCTTCAGAAACATACACAAGACCAACATCTGTGATCTCATCACCAGCTTCTTGTGCTTTCTTGTACTTATCCCAACCAAAGAGCTTAATGAACATTTTAAATCCAGGCTCAAGGCTCCAATACCAGTTGAACTAGTCGTGATTGTGGCAGCTACTCTGGCATCTCACTTTGGGAAGCTGAGAGAGACTTACGGCTCGAGTGTTGCTGGACACATCCCAACTGGGTTTCTGCCACCTCGCCCTCCAGACTGGAACCTGATTCCTAGTGTGGCTTTGGATGCTATCCCCATAGCTATTATTGGCTTTGCCATCACTGTCTCCCTCTCAGAGATGTTTGCCAAGAAGCATGGTTACTCCGTGAAGGCCAACCAGGAAATGTATGCAATTGGCTTCTGCAACATCATTCCCTCTTTCTTCCATTGCTTCACAACAAGCGCAGCTCTTGCCAAGACTCTTGTCAAAGAGTCCACAGGCTGTAGGACACAAATGTCTGGCATGGTGACTAGTTTGGTAATCCTATTAGTCCTCCTTGTGATTGCACCTTTATTTTATTCCCTTCAGAAATGTGTCCTTGCTGTCATAACAATTGTAAACCTCAGAGGAGCCCTGCGGAAGTTCAAGGACCTGCCAAAAATGTGGCATTTGAGCAGAGTGGACACAGTGATCTGGCTAGTTACTATGGCAGCCTCAGCACTCATCAGTACTGAGATTGGTCTTTTGGTTGGTGTTTGCTTCTCTATGCTCTGTGTCATTTTCCGAACTCAGAGACCGGAGGCACCGCTGCTTGGCTGGGTGGCAGAGTCCGAGACGTATGAATCCCTGTCTGCTTACAAGAACTTGCAAACCAAGCCAGGAATCGTGGTGTTCCGTTTTGAAGCACCCCTCTACTACATCAACAAAGAGTGCTTCAAATCCACCTTGTACAAGCAAACTGGGGTCAACCCAGTCTGGGTGAAGGCAGCAAAGAGAAAGGCAGCAAAAAGAATGCTTAGAGAGAAAGAGGTGGATTCTAGTGGCAACCAGACCAGCATCTCCATGGATTTTGTCTCTGAACCTCTGGGGTTTCACACAATAGTGATTGACTGTTGTGCAGTACAGTTAAGGAATACGCACACTCAAAGAAGTTTGCAAGGACTACAGGGAGATAGATGTCCAGGTGCTACTGGCCCAGTGCAATCCTTCGGTGAGGAGTTCCCTGATCCGAGGCGAATTCTTTAAAGAAGGGGAGGACCACCTTCTCTTCCATAGTGTGCACCAGGCTGTGGACTTTGCATTGGGTGCACAGGAGCACAGTGGGACCAGTACTTCTAAGGACTAGTTGTGGAAAGGCAGCAAGCTGGAACAAAGCCTGGGAAAAAATGGCTGTGGGTCTGTATGTCTATGCAATATATATGCACTCGGATGAGAAGGGGCAGCGTTGTTGTTAACACACTGGTTACTCTGCAGTCTGTTTTAATAATTTAAATTTGCCTGCTGGGTATAGTGATTCAATAGGTGGTACTGAATGAAGGCAATTCTTAACTTGATTATGGCAAATCTGTGAATCTAAGAGTTTTCATATAGTTGTTCATCTCATTTCTCTTCTCTCTTGAATTTTCCATGTCTCAGTTCCCCTCCGAGTTTTGCTTGTCAGCACTGAAGTCTTTATTGCAACCCTGTCTTTATGGATGGGACGGGATTTTGAAGTAGTCTGAGCGTCCTGTCCAGCCAAATAATGAGGCAACTCAAGTCTTGTCCCTCGTTCTGGCATTGCGTTTCCGTGTCACTACACCCTTATATTTTCTAAGGAATGACTGACAAGGACTGTTTGCTCTGATCTTTACTGTGGAGTGATTGGTTGGTCATTCTGTAACCTCCCTGAATTTGAGACAGATAGATAAATAAAATCTAAATGTGCATGAAAAGGTCTTAATGAATAGCTTCTAACCACCTAACACCTCGAGAGGTTTTGTCATTGTCTTCTGAGAGCCTAATGCAGCCAGGCAATGGTTACCTCATTTCTGCACAGGCCTTTATGTGCCAGGAAAGTTTGCCTCTTCAGCTTGAATTTTTTTGGAATGATTTTTATTCAGAGGTGACTATTTAGAAGTCTGATTCATGCTTATGGTCAGTTGTTTGTTTTCCTAATATTTAGGAGCTCTTTAGAATTGTGGACATTAGATTTGGAAAATCTCTAATTCTTGAGTTTCAACAGAAAACAGTCTCTTACAGCCAGTTTTATATGCCAGGCAGACAGAATCACAGGAACCAAAATGAAAAGGGCCAAATAGATTACCCAGTATCTGTCCAAATTTGTCCATGTCACACAGACTTCATGTGTGAATAGACCCTTTGCACTTGCTGTGTCATGGACCTTATGTAATGGGGATGACAGGCCAAGAAATACAGCCATGAGAAAAGAAGCCAGAGAAATTCTTTTTGGAATGTTATTTCACCGTGTTAGTGTAAATAAAACTTTGTACTTTGGTTTTAAATTATTCAAAACAGTGAGGAGTGCCTGTTCTTCATGCTAAAATACAAGCACCAGGTAGGAAGAAGTTCTCTTTTCTTACACCAATAGAATACAATTATGAAAGCAGAATTGAGAGATTAACAGTTTTTACTCAGTACCAGCTATACATAGCACACGGTATGTCCTTGGAAGATGGTGGCTTCTGCCAGGGGAGTTTACAGTCTGATTTATGCGTTCTTCACAGCTTTTAAAAGGGAAAAGGTGCTGTATATAGACAGTGTTCTCATCCTTAATTGTTCAAAAATAATGAGGCAGGAGTCAAGAAAGGAATAAAATTCAACAGAAATTGTGAAACATTTTCTAAATAGAAATATATTTTGAGTTTAGCATTGTTTTCTTTTTTTCCGAGCTAGGACCAGTAACTATCATGTGTATCCTGTATCACTTCACTCTAGGAGCTGGGACCTCAAGAGAAAGACTAGATAGCAGAAGGATGAGTCCCAGCACCTGGCAATCTTTTTATGCTAACTGAACTTACTACATTTTTTTAGGACATCATAGCAGTGTGTAGAAATACTGGAGGGGGTGCAGGGTGGCTGTAGCATATCTTGAAAAGGAGCACATAACTGAGATCTGCGCATTACATGTTCTAAAACTAGCATTGTTAAGGAAACAAGTCTCCAAGTATCAGAGAGAAAATGCTAAAGCTTCTGCAGTATTGAAAAGCCACAAATATTGTTCTTTCTTAGCCTTAAGGCGTGTTCATACAAGGAGATGAATCCCAAGTAGCTACTGCTGAGTTTTTTCTTTCCTGCAGTAACCTCCTGCGTGAACTTTTTTGTTCTAAGAATCCGTTGTGCAGTTTGGATAATTACAATTGCTGAATTGGTACTACCAGGGTGGATTAGGCGAAGCTGTATTAAAGCAGTGAGTGGGGTTAATGCCTAGGTAGGGAGCGCGTGCAGGATGGAAATGCTGTTTTAATTCCCTGCCCTACCTGTTGAGCGTTGAGTTCCCATGCAGAGTCCCTGGGTTGATGAGAGAGAGCTGGCAGTCCCCCGCCGCTGG
>NW_009600659.1:0-224 GCF_000690535.1 Cariama cristata
CGCGGCCGACAGGGCCCACCTGGGCCGGGCAGGGCCCGCCCCGCTACAAACCCCCCTCAGAAAGGCCTTGCTTCCCCTAGAGATGGTCGTTATCTCCCTCTTCTCCTCACTTTGCCTGCCTGCACTGCTCTTGAGGTGTTCCCTGCTCCTCCTTGGCTTACAGGTACCCATGGCCTTGCTTACCCGAGTGGCAGGGTTGCCGCACCCCCCCGTTTTCTTCGTGC
>NW_009600659.1:255-3014 GCF_000690535.1 Cariama cristata
ATGTTTCCTCCTTGCCTTAAATATTTGTTTTTAAGCGATAGCTGGTTTTGTTGCAGGTCCGTAGCTAGGTCATGCTTTAAGTCAGGCTTTGGTTAAGTGAGACAGGCAGAGGCTGTGCCTGGGCCTCTTATCCTGAGGGGGCAAGCACCGGTCTTTGGGCCTGCCTCAAACCTGGGGCTGGGCCCCGGTGTGATGTACAAGGGCTTGAAGGAGACCCTGAATTTTTTGCCTTTAGCAGCACTTAAGCCTGGGCTGCTAGGCTCTGTCTCTAGTTTTCAGCTCTTAGCTGACCTCCACTGCTCCTGCTGCTCACACACAGCAGAAAGAATCTGGATGAGGAGCAAAACTTAACAGTTTAGGCTCATCTTGGGCTCTGCTCTCTGGTTTCCCTCAAGTGCTAAGAGAGCACAGAGAAGGGGGAGGAAAAAAATATCCCTCAGAGTTTTAAAAGTGTCATTTCCTTGCCCTTTGGGCCCTTCTAATGTATCATTTTATCCTATTTGCTGTTTTTATCATGCTGTAACCTAGTGTGCTTCTCAGCATCAAAGAACATTGCTTTATTGTGACATTTTCAAATGAAAACTACATGGCAGTAATAGCTTTCCAAAGAGTTTTCATTTAGCTTGGCAACATTTATGTGTAGCAGGGAGAAGAAAAAGGGGGGGTGAAACCCCAACTCTACATAAAACTGGTGCTTTGAGCAAAACTCTATGATGATTATTTAGCAAACAAGGTCCTCTATTAGAATGGTGGAGAGGAAGATTGCACATCCAGACTAAATTACACTTTACAGGGAGATGGCACAGAATGGCTTTCTGCTGAGGTTATGCTTAAATTATAGCTGTTGCTAAAGCAAAAAGCTCACAGTTTATGTATGAATTTGAATTATGCATCCAGCAGGCAGTGTGTTTATGAAAAAAAAATGAAGTCAAGTTAATAGATTGCTAAATTGCAACCATGTTTGTAAAGAACAAAAATAACTGTGGTAGTAGGGCGTCAAAAATGAACCATGAATGTTTGTTATTTGCTGTTGTCCAGCACTCTTAAGAGAAACAGTTTGGCTCTTGAACACCCTAGAAATCATTGACAATGATAAAATTGTAAGGTAACTAGGTAAGTTTCTGACTCTTGTGAGTGTTTAATATTTCATTTGGGACTACACAGTGCCTTAAGGTTGCCCAATGCTTTGGAGAAATATGTTCATAAATGCATAGAGCGTGGTGGTGAATGGTTTAGGATGTGTTCTGGAGGTGTTACTATTGTAAGAAGACTTGTTCATTTGCATCAAGTAGTGTAGGTAACCAGTGTTTGGAGGTAGATGTGAATTTGCTACCTGTATTGTATAAACTGGAGGCTATGTTTTCAGAACAGGTTATATAATTTGAAAACATCGGTTCATGGATGTGGGGCTGTGGGGCACCTCAGGCTCCTAACGCACCTAGGCACTTAGTTTTTGATTTTAAGGTGCATGAAACATTAAGAGATTTGATTTTAAACGTGGTTTGAATTTAGATGTGACAGCTGAGGCAGCTCTCTTCCTCTGTGTGCTCCACCTCTCTGCGTAGGTTATGATCTCCACAGCAAGGAAGGCAGATACAGTTCAGTCTCTGGTCTGTTAGTCTATGCAAAAAGATGTCATCACTCAGCAGTGAACTGTGGCTGAGAAATGGCACAGCTGTTTTGCTCTCCTAATACAGCAGTGGTCAGCCTTTCTGGGGTTGTGGGTCAAGTGTGAAGGGAAAGTCCCACCAGGGAGTTAGTGGCTGAGCTGGCACCTCCTGGGAGATCTGTCCTTGCTCTGCTACTGAAATGCTCTTTAGAGTTCCAGTGCTGAGAGCATATGCTGAGCAGTGCTTCATTAAGTTCATAATACCGAAGTGTTACAGTGGACGTAAAGGTAAACCTCAACAGTGTATCCTTCTCATTTGAAACCATTTACTTGTTTGCTAATGCTGTTTTTTCTTGCTGTCTTTTAATAGAACTGAGCAATTGCTTTTCCTGTTCTGAGAAAATCGTCTTTGTTGTTTTTTCCGCTGTTATTAATGTGAGTGGAGCATATAAAGTCTCTAACAAAGATCAAGGTAGTATTGTTCTAGTTGTTTTATCATTACAAAGGAAGAGGTGTAAAAGACAAATGAGACATAGGCTTTCTCTGCCTATTGGAGTGCAATTGTGCTAAGTAGAGTCCTAGAAGCGACCATGGGTGTTTATGTACTGCATATTTACTATACTCTGTCTAATTGCTTTTAATTGGAAGTACAAACCTTAAATTTGTGATGCGATAGCTGTAATGGTAGGATTGTCAAGACACTCTTCTCACCAGCTTTTTTATTAGAACTGAAGTACAGTTGGACTCGGTGATCTTAAAGATCTTTTCCAACCTAAATGATTCTCTGAAGTAAAAAGATAATGCAAGATTCAGTCAAGCATTTTCTTCTTAACATTTCAAACTGTCACTTAAAAATGTACAAACATTCCTGAGCAAGGGAGATTTTTTTTCTACTCCCACCCTTTTATTCCTTTGTGATAACTCCCCTAACAGTACCTTTGACAGCTGAACATAGTTTCTGACTTGTGATCAAAACTGCAAGAGAACTGAGTTTCTCCCCTTGTCTTGCCCTTCCTCCCCCTTTCTTGTGCAATGCTAGCCCTGTGAAAGTCAAATCTAATGCTCCCACTAAAAGACACTGGCTGCCAAATAATTACTTACTTATGCTATCATTTAGTTAATGCTAAACAGTTTTAACCTAAGGGGGGGG
>NW_009600659.1:3030-20743 GCF_000690535.1 Cariama cristata
ACTGACTGAAATGTATAGGAAAACTGTAACCTGCAAACCAAAATGTGAGGAAATGGTAATGTAACTGGTGTAGAAAGGAAGCAGTGACACATATTGCAAGGCTGCAGAGCTTCTCAATAGCTAAAAACGTGAGGAGGTGGAGCTTGATACTTTTAAAAGTTCATCATTAACTTTAAAAACAGACTGGGTTTAGGGGACTTTAGGAAACAGCACATTAAGAATGGTTAAATAGATCTTCAGTCCTGCACATGAAGCTTTCAATGTTAAAGCCTTGAAAGTAAGGGGAAGAAGTGAAAGGTGGAGGCTGCCCTAAATAGTTTCCTGTACCGAACTGTAACAAGCCAACTTTGAACTCTCAGGGAGGCTTGTTAATTTGATGCACCAGGTATTTTTTCCTGTCTGTAAGGACTAGCTTCACATAAAGTGCTTATGAGAGAGAGGAATTGCAGCTGCTCAGCAAATGCATATGGAAAATTGAGGCAGATGCTCACAAATGGAGAACCAAGTACCAGAGGCAGGAGAAAGAAAATGGAAAATTGAAAGCATATGTAAAATGTAAATGGTAGTACTGCGTAATTGGTATAATGGTAGAAATCAAAATGCTTTAGGTGTCTCAACATGTGGATGTGTAAGATACTTCCACAAATTCTAGAGTGCTCTCAATCAAAAAGTGATGAAGAGAGGCTAAATAAAAAGAAGAAAAATAGGGGGGAAAATGGTTGAGTAGTAACTACTGCTGCTGTACCTGAAGGAAGCCTTTTCCCTCCTACTTAGACACATATTATTTACATCCTTGTGAAGCCAAAGGTCTTTGTGATTTGTTCTAATACAAATCCAGATAATACAAATGAGACTCCATGGAGTGTCTCCCAGTAGTTGTGGCATCTTGTGTGCTGAAAGGACCTGTTACACATGTGCCTTTCTAAAGAAAGAGGAGGTAGGAATAAGAGGAGCTGGTATTCAGCTTCACTAAGGCTCCTCCAAAGAACTGGAGTGTGAGAACATTTGCCCACAAGCTACACCAGAGTGAGGTTTCTTGAGCTCTTACATCTTAATTGGCTTACGATATAACACCAGAGAATAGGTCAGAAGGACAGAGCTATTTGTCAGACTTATTACTAACACTGGGCAGGTTTAGTGTGTAGTCCTCTTGGGGAGGAAACGTTCTGTATTGAGTGTGGGAGAGAGAGCAAATAGATGGAGGTGGGCAGTAAATCCAGAGATAAATGACTCATGAAGACTGAAGCAGCCCATAACTTGTCCATGCATAACAGAGAAAGGTTGAGATAAATAAGGGGATTTTTTTTTTCATAGAAACTGAGAGAAATAGATGGTGGAGATGTAGGATGGCATCTCAGCAGGCTGTGAGAAAAGGGTAGTTAAAGCATCTAAGCATTAACAATGACTAGAAGCAAAAATTAATCTTTTGTCATGGCATTTACTGGTGTGCTGAGCTATAGAGAGCCGAATGAGGTGCAAGAATCTCTGTTTGGAGGTCAGCTTACATTCATGGGACGCTTAGTTTGTGGAAATGGATCTTGGACTGACATTCAGGAGGGCTGGGTGTAGTTCCTGGTTTTCCCACAGATCTGGGTCAGCTAAAGAGAAACATAGAAGCACTGTCTCCCAAGTTCCCCACCTACAAAGAGTTTTCTGTCCTTAGGCTGGTTTCCTGAAAGAACAAAAATTTAGCAGTGACACCGCATGTATGTCTGTTACTGCCTTCAGGATTGGGACTGCTTCTTCCTGTGTTAAGGTAGAGAATCTAAAGCAATGAGGACTTTCAGGGGAGATACTAGTTCTCAATGAAGCACAAATAAAAATAAAGGTGGATTGGTCTCAGTGGGGGATAGGATGTAAGCAGTATCTTACAAAGAAAAGCACTTGGGATTGTGGCAGTAGAGTTTGTGAAGAATTAAGTTCTCAGCTCCTTAATTTTCTTGTTTTAGCGAAGAACTTGCCTGTCATTGCGTTACCAGTGAAGAATTAACTCTAAGGTGGTTATTGTATGAGCCAATATGATGTTTCAGGGTGTAGTTGTGTTATGATTCATAATCTCTTGGTCCTAGATGATGTGGAATAACTGATATGCTGTCATGAAACAAATATGCAGATGTGTATCTTACTGAACAAGCCATGAGCAAATGCAGTCATCTTTTTATGTATGCGTGAACAGAAGTGCTATTGGAAACTGCCGAAAACCATTGCACTAAGACACAATTTTAATATTCTTTCCAGAAAGGTCTCCTGGAAAACTTCCATCAAAATGTGAAGAAATGAGTTTAGAATAGTAATCAATCAATTTTAATGTACAGCACCAAGCACGAGGAGGCCAAAAACCTCTCTGGCCTTTCTAGATTCTACTATAATACAAACAGTAAAAACCAGTAATCTCATTATTCATTTCTTTCCTTTCCTTTTTGATATATAAAAATACCAACATGAAGAAGGGGGGGGGGGGGGAGAGTAAGGAAGGGCCTGTAATTGTTTTACAGAAGCTATTAAAATGTGCTATTAAAATAAGCTTAATGAATGGATATTAATATCTGGTTAGGGCTGCTCTGACCTCCTGTCTTACAGGTCCCATTTATGTCTTGTTTGATGAAAGTTCTCGGAGACTGCAAAGCAAAAGGGCAAACTGATTTATGAACAAGACTTATTGTTGCACTGGCAGATTTGTATAATGAGAAATATATTAAATCTAATGAAGGGAAAGCGTGCCTTTCCAAGGCAGTAACTTTCCACCATGATGAAGTGATTCAATATCCCTCAGTGGATTAATTTAGACAATGCAGTAAGGCATGCAGCCAGTGTTGCAGCCTCTTGCACTAATGACAAACGTTAAGCAATGTCAAGTATTTGTTTTCTATTTTAAGTTGCGGTGATAGCAGGAAGAGGTTCACTAAGTGACAAGTTAACAAGTCCCCCAATGCCAATGTCCTTGATTGTGTTGGAAGAAGATGCATCAGAGCTTCTGTCAGTTTGTACAGGAGAATGTCATGGCTTATTCCATTTGACAAGAATTGACTGTAAGCTATATTTTTTCAGCCACCAGCCTCTACAGATTAAAACTGTGCCTTCAGCCCATTAGTCATGTGTTCATAGTCCTTAATGTTTAGGTTTAGGGTGGGAGGGCAGGATAAGAGTTGTTGCTGGCAGGACATTATGGTAAGAAATGTGCAAGAAGCAGCATCATGAATGGGATTCAGAGACAGTATTTTCAGAGCAGGCATTTCCTCATCTAGGAACAACTCCCCTAAGGCTGGAGGCTTTTCACTTTCTGAACAGGAGTGTGTACAACCTTATCTCTGCATGCTCTATAAATCAGCGTAGCTCCATTATCTTCAGTTTAAATCTAGCGGTACATTGGTTTGAGGTCTATACGTCTAAGCTTGCCTGACTGGTTCCAGAACTGTGTGCCTGGAAACATAGCACATGTGAAGGACCTGCTGCTCTAAATTGAGAAGATAGGTGGAAAAAATGAAGGTGGCTTAATTTATATGGCCGACATCAAAAGTATCTATCTTCGTTCAAGGTTTGGACTTTGCAGTATTGATGTTCTGGGTTGATCAGATGCCTGGGACTGTGCCTGAACAAATATAGCTGCCTTTGCTCTAAGGAACAGCTGTGCTCGATGTAGATACGCCTTTAGTGTTGAAAGCTTGAACTTGAAATCTTGATGTCCTCTCTTAGTGAAGTGGCAGAGCACCATTTAGGCAGCAGAGGCTACAAGTGGATCCCTGACTTTTCTCTGCTCTGAAATATTGAAGAACAAGAGGAAAAATGAAAAATTAAAAACATGATACAGGAGAAAACTTCCCTTCCCACCCCACTAAAAATGTTGATTAAATGAAGAAAATCCTGGGGAGGATGGTGGAAAACAAGGCCAAAGAAGCCAAACATTGATAAACTTAATTAAATTTCTAATGAAAACAGAGGCAGCCTGTGGTGATTACTCTGTGTAACTGAGACTAATACACCAATTAGGCTAATTCATCCCCTGGTGCTCTAAACACAGTTATAAACTTAATCCATACTTCTCACATGTCAACAATTGATTCCTTTAGTTTTGGAAGCTCCTGGTTTGGACATGGAAAGGAGCAAATACTTGTTCACCAGGGAGATGCTATATAGGAACAGATAATGTCTTACTGGCTGTATGTTGTCCTCTAGAGCTTCTCTTTTCTTTCTTAATCTTTCACAGGAACCCTAATCTGCACTGAACATTTAATGAGCCTAGTTCAAGATTATATTAATTAGTGAATTCAGCAGTTGGAAAACATTATCTATGCTGGAACAAATGCACAATGGATGGAGAAATTCCTTATGTCTTTGGGATGAGTGAAACCTCCTGCACAAGGTGAAGCTCAAACCATTTATGTTGGTCTTACATTTTTGGGCTTGATGTTGCAAACCTGACCAAAGCACCAGGCTCATACAAAGCAATTTGTGCCAAAACTGAAACAGTTTATTCCTAGTGTATGATAGGAAATAATGGAGGATTGAAATGATCTGACTCCTGCTTTCCTTAGAAAATGTCTTTGGGTAGCAGTTACTGAACCCTGGCTCTTTGAAAAGACACAGAGGTTCAGAACTGCAAGAACAGCTTGTGTATTTGTGACTGCATGTCAGAATGCAGGCCTGTGTACCGGATTAATCCCCTTTTGTGATCTTGCAGAAGTTTTAAGATGCATTTAAGCTTTTGACTTCTGTGCACACAGATAAATTCTGTTGCATATGGGAATTAGAAAGGTCAGAGACTACCTGATGCCTGTTCTGTGTATCCTGGAAACAAATCCTGGGCAAAATAGAAGGAAGAACAAACATTTAGCAACTTTGGCTCAGTTGCCTGTCAATAATGTAAACTTAGATCAGCTAGTTAGATACAGTGGCTGTACCAAATAAATAGTATCTCTGGCAATTAGCAACACTTAATTTTGAAAATGAGCTAATATAATCAATTATGTCTTTTAATTTGCCAGACAGTATTTTACAGGGTTTAATTTTCTGCTACTACACCTTTCAAATTATCTTCAGGTGCTGGTTTGAATGTCATCATGGATGCTTATTCTAATCCTATTAGCACTGAAGGTGCCCCCCACATACACAGCCTGCTCCAACCACCCACAAGATACGTTAGTGATCTGTGGGACAGAAGGAGGTGGCAGAAGATATCTTGGCCCATAATGGGATTCAACCTTTTTCTGTGTCATCAAAGCTTTTCGGTTTCTACATCAATGGGTGTGAATCTGTTCTGCTGCTTTATGGAGCACGTGTCTGGCATGTTTTATTTTATCTCAGCCTGCTGAAGGGTAACACTGTTTCAGGAGGTTTTACATGAGTGGATTAGAATTATTGCCAGCAGGAGGATATGCGGTATGCAGATTGTGAATGGCATAAAGAGTGTATGTATGCATGTATTTCTTTCCCTCCTTCTCTCTGAATCAGATAAGCTGTGCAGAGCTGCCTTGGGTTTGCACAGGAGTTGGAATCAAAAGTTTAAAGAGAAAGCTTAAATTAAGGAGCTGCTTTTTAGATAGGATTTGCATACTTGGATAAACTATTGACCTACTAGTCTAATATTTTATTCATAGCTGTGGCTAGTAATAGGTGGTGAATGCTAGTCATAGCTTTCTCTTTTCTGCTCTGTTCCCCCAAGCAAATGTAGCAATACTGGTAATTCAGCAGCAGGGAGGGATGGAGAATGGCTGAGTTTTAATGGTGATCCAGCTGGGGAGAGGTGCCGTGCATCCAGGCTCTGTGTTTTTAGTTGCAACTGATGAATCTTAATGGAGTGGAGAAACTCCAAGCTTACGCTGTCTGTGTTCCCAGGGTTTAAGCGATCACCTGGTAGTGGGTATGGATTCTTTGCTAGGTAAGATCCAGGGAGGTGAAGGGAGGACCGTTGCTCTCTAGCATAGGGTACAGCCTGTTTCTTAGGATGATCCCCATTTTGTTTTTATTTCTGATTAAATTTGCTGCTCTTGTTGAGACAAAGGGCATTGCTTCTGTGCTTGATCTCTTACTTTTTCTGCTCTTCAATGCAGCCTTCCTGGCCTCTTGTCGTCCTGTCCACTGTTCTGCAGTGGGCGTGATTAGAGACAGGCAGGACTTGGGGTATGCCACCTACTCTGCGAACAGCTCTTGAGAAGAATAGATTATCTCTGAATTTATTGGAAAAAGTTCTTAAGCTCATGTTTTTCAGTTACTGGAAAGGTGGTAAAGAAGCTGCCTGCCTCCACAGAGGGGCAGACCATGGCTCAGTGCTCTTCTATTGTACCCAGGGTCTGATTCCTCTTCTGTGTGTTTCCTTACCAAGTATTTGAGGATGACATGAAACAGAACAGTCCTTTTATTCATTCTTACACAGCTTGGGCCTGAGAAATACATAGCACTCTCTTTGGCAACTGTCTCACCAGAAGGGTTTGTTCATGCCTGGCCTAGGCAGAAAAAATGCATTTAAATCAAAGCAATTATATTTATGCAAATAGTGAATGTGCTTTTCATTTGCTATTTGCAATGAGTGCTGTGATTGTAAAAAAGCCATGGTTGAATAAAGGGCCAGTAGGCATTGCTGGCATTGATTTGCTTCCCTTGAAAGAAAAAACCCCATACTTTAAAGCAGTGTGGTCAAGTTATGGCCATATATGTAGAATCATTTCACTGAGGATCCTCTCCTTTCCTCTTTAAATTAGCTGTGCTCAGCAGAAGACCCAAGCATAAATCCAGAGTCAACAGCAAACTTGTTCCATGCTTCCAAGTTTCTTGAGTTGTTAGGCAGTAGCAATCTGTGGTTACCAAGGCTATTTTCTTGTAACATGTAACCCTTTCTTCCGAAACTTCCAAAACATAGGTAAGTCAGCAGCTATTCAAGTAGTCCCATCCCAACTTTGAGCTACTTCACAAGCAGCTGCTGAGGTCAGAAGCCCAGATTTGAATGTAATAATGATTTTAGTCAACTTACAGAAATAAAAAACATGGGAATTAGCAAGTCAAGCCCAGAGAATTAAAATTGCCCAGAGGCTCAAATGCTCTGAAAGAATTCAGTAAAACTCCGTCTCAAGCTAGGAAGAAACAGAACATAGCATCTATTTTTGTTATGACATCCTTAAGGTCAGACCAGCAATGAGGAGGGGAAGAAATTAAAAGGTAGTTTCTCTGAAGACACTATTTTACAACACTTTTTGCTTGTAGCTTGTTAATTTTCACAGCAGAGTTGCCTTGGGATGTGAATTAAAGAAACAGATGAAAAAAGTCTTGTGCCTCTAACTGTACCAAAGGCCCTATGCATACTCCTGTGCCTTTGATGAGAAACATTAAACATTTTTAATTTAGCACATCAATTTGAAAATCTAATTTTTTTAATGCTTTGTAGCAGCAGACACTTTTCACGGTGCTGTCACTACCATAGAAGAATTATGAGAAACTTGAACCGCGAAAAGTAAATTAGAAAAATCTCATTTCGGTTACTCTAAAAAGAGGGGAAATTAGATTTTGATTAAAATCACTCACACATACAATTTTAGGTAAACTAATTTAGCAAGACTGACTATATAATTTTTTTTGCTTGCCTCCACCTCCTTTTAATAGCAACCGCAATAGCCTTGTACTGGCATCTTCTCTTCACAGCCAATAGGAGAGGAAGGGCTGTTAAGTGTGGTCTTTTCCCTGACCGGTTGTTGTAAGGCTGTGGAAAAGAGCTACTTGTTTAATTTGGCAATGAAAAGTCAATAATTAAAGAAAATAGCTAGAATTTGTCATTGACATGTGCCATATTGGATATTTTATCTTTCTCATCAATTTGCTTAATTAACTATTAGAACAATCACGGTTAATTTGAGCTGCTCAACATTATGGTGCCATTGGAAGGGGTTTAATATTTTGACTTTGGGGACGAGTGAGTGATTTCCAGAAGGCATTCATTCTACCTGCTTTTTTTCCTAGTTCATGTTGATTCATGAATTCTCAATGAATACAGTACGATTTTTCTGAAACCTTGTTTATTTTAAACTATTGACTGTATAATGACAGCATCTAATTTTTGACCTACCATTTGCTTGAAAGGTGCTTATTGAGAGTTGCACTTGATTTCTAAATGCATTCTGTGTTTTTACTTTTGATATGGAATATCAATTACATAGCCTCACTTTTGCTTTTCCTGTGCTGGTAGAGTCATTAAGAGACAGGTTTACAGTGCAACTATTGACAATGTTTGTAAAAAGGTTTTTTTATTACTTTATTGTTTCTGTTCTATTTGTACAATTCCCATGCTTCTTGGTGGTTCATCTTCATAAGTACTTTATAAAATAGATAACTGAGTTATAAAAGGATGCGAGATTAGAGAAAGATATTAAGGCTCTGAATCTGTACCACAGATCTCTGCAGCAGAGAATGAGAACACTGGAATCCCAAACCCTGTGCTTTTGCTAACTCTTCCGTCCCATGTTGTTTAAGGAACTGGCTGTCTGCTATTGTGGTTTCATATGCAAGAAAGAAGGTGAGAGGAAGGATACTTCACTGGCCTTAGGTTTACAGTGGTTACGGAACATCTTTTAGTAACTCCAGCTCCTTTTTGAGAGAAGTGGTACATAATTACAACCTGATGTGATGATGTGACTATCTGCTTTTGCATTTCAGGCTGGTAGAAGCAGTAAATGTTCAACTGAAAATAACTGATTCAGTATTTTGCATTTGACAAAAATTTTGTGCGGTGTCAGTAATTTCCTAAGGTATTATCCTTATCACCTGAACAGGTCTTAGTGGGACCAAAGTGATACATTGCATTGGACTATTGCACAGTGATGAATTACACCTATGTAGTGCTGCAGAGCATTCTACTTTCAGTGTTCTGTTTCCCTTCATCAGTAACCCAGATGCAGTAATAAAATATGTACTTTTCCCTGGATGGTTGGATCAACTAAAGTCAGCTGGCTTTTATCTCTTTTGCTTTGATTTAATTTGAATATCCTTATAGCAGAATTACCATGATCAAAGATGAAATGCAGAAAGTGCTAAATGAAGTTATTTGGTCCTACTATGTATGAGCTGTTTGTATGGTTTTTAACTCCAGACCTGAACATTTCCGAGAATGTATAAATGACAATGTTTTTACTTTGTTTTAGGGACCTATGAGGAGACTGGGGAGTGAGACATCTCCCTGAAGAGAATGAGATGAAATACTGTCTGCCTCAATGTGCCGGGAGCCAAACTGCATACATTGGTGCAAAGGGAGTGAAGTGGGAACAGCTCAGAGCGGTAAGATTACGTGCCCTTTGCATTGGCATACGCAATTACACCAAATAGAGCAGTGTTAGCACCAAGCAACAGCATAAGGCATCACAGGAGGAAGAAGTGATTGATATGCTAATCAAAAGAAATCATAAAGATGATGCCGGATAAGCTTTTGTACAAAAACATAACCTTAAAGATGACAAGGCCAATTGACTCTCTATCTCAAGCCAGTTTCTCTCATCACCCTAAGCTTCTGATCTATGCAGAAGTATGAGAAATGTTAGTCTGTCCTTTTTAATTGCTTGCATTAAATTCTGCTTTGTTCACTTGCATCTGAGGGAGCAACACAATCTCCCTGTGGGTAAATTTTCAGTTGGTTCAACTCAGGTTAGCACCTGGATCTTCAATAGAAGTGTGTAATTTGTACCCATGGTGAACCTGCCCCACAAGTGTAATGCCCAAGCCTTTTTATTGCTCTAGCTTTTAAACTGCAGATTGCTAGCATTGTTTTTCCCCTCCTTCACGATATGCTTCCTTTTTATTAGCTTGTTCTGGCCTTTTAGTACATGATTAAACTCTTTGGTAGTTTTATTGCAAGATCCATAAAATAAGTAATTCACAAAGAACCTTAAAATCAATTTTATTTCAATAATAATTATTTCCAATGTAATGGTTCTGTTATAATTGAGTCAAGTGAGAAAACTGACCTCTCTGTATGAAGAATACCTTTGATACTTGAGCCAATTTTTATTATGACTAGATGTATGACCTGAGCACATTGACAATGGCTGAAGTTTTGATAGTTAAATAATTTTTGCAAAGTGGCCACGCAATCCCAGCTGAGGTCATATTTAAGATTTATTCTCTCATCCTATTTCCATGTGAAAGAAGATACAAACACCTTCTCAGACTCTTGTGTGGCAAAAATCAAGCACTTAGCTTTAAGCTGGTATTCTAGTCAACCTCATACATCCAGAGTTTGAAGCCATGTTTACTGGCAAGTACCTGCTAATATATATTGCTGAATTAGGACCAAAAGTGGGAAGAGGCCTACATATCTCCTGAGTACTGTCTAGGTCCTCAAAATAGAGAGGAAAGGTCACCTGTCTTTCTGTATTGCACTCAGCTTTAACTGATGTTGTGTTCCCAATTTCCAGCCTGTAATTGGGTATGAGATTCGCTTGGTTGCTGAAGGGGACCACTTGATAATGGCAGAGTGGGCTGTACTGATCAAAAGAAAGAAAAAGACAGTGAGGGTAGCAGGTGGTTTTGTTTCTAATGAAAGCTAACTGGTGGAGTGCTGAGCTGAACACAGGAGTTTCTCCCTGCTGTTAGGAATGGGCTGGTAGCCAGCGCAGACCTGCCCTTGTGACACTGAGGGTCACTTCATTACAGCAGGAGGTCCCTCTTGCAGCCCTAGGGGAAGAATACATGTTGAAAAGTTTGCAGGAGGAAATAAAAGTTGGAAGATGCCTGTGTATAAGCTGACAAAAGAGCTAACATCTAAACTGTATGACAGCTAAATGATTGCTCTGTGTGGCCTTAAAGCTGTGATAGCTACTCACTGGTGTCAGAGAAAGCTGTGATTTAGTGTTAAGGCCAAGGTTTGGAGATCTGGCATCCTTAGTTGAGTATATTGCTGCTGCTTTTCTGTATGTTCCCAGGGAGAAATCACCATGTCCTAGAAAATACTGTTCACTGGAGAAGGTCAGAAAAATTATAGTTGTTATGTGGGAAATAACTTAAAGGGAATAACTAGTTTTCTATTTTTCCTGTGGGAATTTTCTCTGGAAGAAAAAAAAATTAATTCTCTTTTCTACCTTTCATTTGTCTTTCATCTTTTATTTTTATAAATGGAAAAAGGAAAGGGACAGTTGACTCAGTGGAAAATAAGAAGCTTTGCTTTTCTATAGAGATTGGAAAAAATAGGTGGTAAAAAGTCAAAAAGGGGGAGGGGGGGAATATTATTAAAAAGGCTTTGTTTTCCCAGAAAAAGTACTCCTAGTAGCTTTACCAGTTATTTTTATGAAGTGTTTTTGGTGACTTTGTGTAAGTATAAAGTATCCTAAGCGAGTAGATGTTTTCATGTGGAAAAAATCCTGTGGTCTCTTGCCTGATGCATTGTCTCCTCTAGGCATTGGAAAACATAGGAAGAAATGTTGCTTTTATTTTCTTAGATTAAAATAATTTCTTAAGCTTCTGAAATCTAGAAGAGAGCACTTTTTCTGGAGGATGACCCAGGGTATTGCTGGTTAATGCATGCATCCAGCGGCAGGGTGGGTTTGAGGCACGATCACGTTGTACGCCTGGGCCTGGAAGTCTGGAAGTACTCCCAGTGCTTGGTTTGGAGCGAGCATTGCGGCTGTTCCCTCGCCGCAGTGGAGCTGGAGCTGGTTCGGCAGTACCTGGTGGTTGTGTGATGCAGGACACTGACAAGATTCCCCATCTGTTTTTTTTATACTAAGTAGGAGTTTTCTTTCACTGGGGTGTCCTGAAGATATAAATTAACCTGAATACTGTACACACTGAATCTTTCTCCCTAAGCATGTGTTGGCAGTTGGAGACCATCAGTGTCCCATTATTACATAAGGATGATCTGAGCTATCTGTGGGTTTGCTAAGGCTGATATTTATTTCCTTCTTTGTGTGTGTGTGTTTGCCCAGGAGCACATAGGAGCCAGTGCCCTTTTCTTTCTGCCCTGCAACCATTTTCCAGAGCAGTGAATCACACCCACATGGGGGTGCAGCCAAGCACATATCTAGAAGTCATGTGTTTGGCAGCTCCTTTTATGCAGACAGGAGTTTATTAATGCCAAATGAATCCATGGTGATAGGAAGTGAATGTGGCAATGCTACCCCTGGAAATCACAGAGCTGCCTACTGTCACTGCATCCTGCTCGTAAATGCTGGAGAGTTCACTGGAAATCTAAGGAGAGAATTTACCTGCCTCCCAGTACTGCATTTAATTGTAGGTCCTAAATAAGAATTAAGGAATTAGGGGATAAGAAATTTAAGTAATCAGTGAAAAGAAAATTAAACTGCCAGGCATCTTTACTATATAGTTGACTGATAGGAGGTAATAAGCTTTAATATGTTGTCATTTATCTTAGCTTTGCCTCCATGTACACCTTCCTAAATCTGGAGTATGTCTGTTTCAGTGAGATCCTTTCTGGATTAAAAGGAATTGGAGCCAGTGGTTTATTGTCCTCTCAAGGAATGATCAGCACACCACATCTTTTTGCTGCGCAGGAATGTTAACATAGCTTTCTGACACTAATTGCAAGCAGATTGTTTGCTCTCAGGAGATCCAAGGAAGGGATGATTTCTGCTGTGTCCCTGCAAAGGACCAGAGGAATATTTAAATGACACAGTTGGGGAGTAAGGCAGCAAGTCAGCGAATAAATCTGTGCAGCTGGATTCTAGTCACCCCACAGGGATGAGGGTTAGGTGTTGAACACAGTGAGGATAGTTTATGTGCGTGCATTGCCCAGTCTAAATGAAAAGCTGGGTTATAGTTTGTTCTTCATTATCGGGCAGAGACTAGAAGAGCAAAGATAAAGTTAGGTGATGCTGTGTCCCTCTATCACCTTTTCCTCTCCTACTTGTCTATTCTCTGTTCCTAGTTAGACAAAAAAACTCCAAGGTAAGGAGAAAGGTGTGTTGCTTAATATCTTTGTTTTTGTGACGATGTCATCTAGACCAACTTTTTCTGGTTGTCTTGCTGAAACATAGGTACAAAAAGCCTGTGTGGCCAATTAGGATATCACTTACCTGAAGGAGAAGATCATTCTGCTCAGCCCAGGTTGTTTTAAGTTTGATTTAAAACTAGAGTGTTTAAATGCCCTGTGGGCATTGGTATACCCTGCACACACAATTTTATATATATCCCTACAATATGCATATATGTGTATACTTTTTCAATCTCTGAGCTAAACTACTCAGAGCTGAAATTTTGGTCCTAATTGAAATCAATGTCAAAAAGACTAATCAGTCAGTCCAGATTTTTACCTGCCATCTTTTCAGTCTTTGAATTAAAATCCCTCCAGGACTCTGATTATTCCTTCCATTGGTCTCTTAACACCTATTTCTCTATTGCATAGTGAGATTCCATTTCTGATCTCTCAGCTTGGAGATGCTCCAAACCTAGCCACAGGTGTATCCCTGGTACATGGGACTGGAAATGTTCTCTACAAATTAATTTTCTCCATATTCTTGGGTTTGAAACATAATCAGCAAAAATTAATTTAGAGCAATTTATAGCAATAGGTCAGTGGCAATTTTACGAAGGACAGACTAGCAGGAATCTGGAAATGATTGGACGGGAAGATCCAGACAGGCTGTTTGATACCAAAATAGATGATAAAAATGTATTGCATTACTATTAGCTGAAGTAGTAATAGTGGGAATAGTCATACTGGTAGCTGTCATAAAAAAAATCTTAAATCTAAAATTACTAATGGCTGTCAGCACTGTTAATCTAGCTATGAAATCCTTCAATTGGTATCTAGAATGATAAACCATTGGTCTGTTATGGTCAACACTGATCAGGGACAGGATGTGACTGAATTTGTTTCTGGACTCTTATGCTCTCCCTCAGAGACAATGTTCAAAGTATAACACAAGGAGCAACAGCTGGATTCTGAGACGGATGAGGGGAGCAGTGAGTTGGTGAGATTGCTGTGATTAGTGTGATAAGCAGCAATCACAGCACACCAGCTGCCTTGTCACTTCCAAGGTTTTTGCAGCATGGTGTAGCTTCGGCAATATCTCAGCCTGGGAAAGTCCCCCACATGTGTGTGCAGAGCTCAGTTCTCTGTCAGCAGGACCAGAGCTCACCTGTGTGAAGCACTAAAAGACACTGTAGAGTGAGCCCTACCGTTACTGTCTGCCAACCGGAGATACTTATGACTTCTCTTCCATGAGGTGAATGCAGTCCAGAGCTTTATTGGCACTCATGGGATTTTGAGTCCCCTTCTCAGTCCCAGGTGATCATTTCTCCACTGTTCTTTCTGAACCCTATCCTGACCTATATGCTGAGGCATCATTTTAATCTAAAGGCAGATGCCATTTTTCCTGATTGCCAGATTCTTATGATGTTATCACGTGACCTGATAAAAGTGTCAGCAGAATGCATCCATCTGGCCTTGCTTGGTGTGATAACTTGGATCTCAGTTCATTACCTTTTTATCTGCAGAGAACACAAATGCACACATGAGCACCCTCTGTGTACCCATGAGGGTGTGATTCTCCAGTGCTTCTGTTCAAAAACATTTGATCAATAATTCTCTACCCATGGGGTAATGCAAAGGACTTTTGTGTGTCCTGGAAGCAGCCTATGTTCAAGACCTTGGTAGAAACTTCCCAAGTTTTCCTAGGGCTTCATCAACAACTGGCAGCTTATTTAGCTGTAGTTGTACTCCTGTTAACAAGACAGTGCTGTAAAAAGACACTGAGGGCTCATGATTATGAATAGGTGCAGTTATTCTTGTAACCAAAACCTTTTATTTCATTTGAGATCAAGTGCTAAAAGTGTAACTATGCTGCTGGTTTTATTGGGCACCTTTTATCAATTGCATGCAGTTATGCCTGGTATTTCAGAAGTATCCAGAAAGCCTCACACCTAAGACAGTGGGTGGTGCCAAATACTCTGGAAACAAGAGTAACACCAAGACATGTTCATTGCCAAAATGGCAAAAGCAGTTTAAAATATTATTGCCTTGCCTTTATTACCACTAGCCTTCCAGTATAATAAAATGTAGTAATGCTCCAAAGCAGTGCAAGTCTGGTGACTAAGCTCAAAGTGTCTACTGCAGCAGCTAGAACTAGACCAAATTTTTCACTAAAGCATATGAAGAGAGTTCATGTGCTGTGTTTTACCAGCAGAGGTTTAAGAATAGTAACTTTTGTTAAGAGAACACCCATTTAAACCACTGCAGCTATTTTGATAGTGAATCTTTTCTATAACCTAAGAGCTAGTTCCTTCCCTGATGCAACGACATGCTAGAAGTGTAAGGTGTGTGTCGAGGAAAAGGCAGAGTTATTTCCATTTTACAGGTGGGAAATCTGAAACATAAGGGAGATAATGTGATTTTTTTTTTTCCCCCAAACTTCACAGGAACTGATAAAAAACATCAGCCTTCAATGGAGACATATCCATTTTATCATTATATTATAGGAGGCAAGTGCAGCTTGTCATTGCAACTTGCAAGGTGACGATCTGATTTCAAAATGTTCTTGTTCACTGTTGGATGGAGAGAACTGGATGAAGGCAGTGAAGCTGCTGAGGGGACTGTGTTAAATGTGCCCATGTAATTACAGGCCAGGGAAAGGTGATGGTTGAGAGCCTATAGTCTCTCAGCACGTGTAATAAAGATCTCTTTCCTGCTGCAGCAGCTAGGACTAACAAAATGGTGTTTGAATATACTTGATGTTTAACCTGAGAGACCCCTCATGCCTGCCACTTAGTGTGTGTGTGTGTTTGCTGAGGGTCAGAAGGCTGCAGAGCAAGTCAGCTCACAGCTTCTCTCCTTAGAGCAGTTCCTTGCGTCGGGGTCTCCTCAATCTGCTGTGAATGCCAGATGGATGGATATAAACACAGGAGGGGTTTTTTTGCATATAGGAAAATACATCAGGAGAGGAAAGGGGATGTGCAAACCTCCCTACAGGGAGTGGCATAAATTACCTGCTAAAGAGCTAGGCTGTGGCCATCACCATTACCTGAATTACAGGTCTTTAGTCTGAAAGGCTTCAAAGCAAGCAATGTTTCTGTATATTACCCATTCATCCTTTTATATTTAGAAGATGAAAGGAATGATTTTGAGCACCGGTGGGAAACTTAGGCAGGAACAGAACATTCTGTTACTTCTTGTGTAGACAGAGAATATCTCTTAATTAAGATAGAAACTATGAGCACAACTACATAGAAATGCTCATTTCTAATGGCTTATGGGATACGCCTGGGAATACAATTGCTATGTGATGTGTGCTCTGATCAATTCAGGCCAAAAGCAGGACGCACCAGAAGGCCTGTGGTCCTAAATTTTTCAGCTTGGTTTTTGATCTGTTGGACAAGTCTCAAGTCAAAGCTCCTGAAAGCTAGCTAAAAACAATGGGTGAAGTTAATTTATAATTTCATTAATAATTACAAATTACTACTCTTCATTATTCAGAAGAAAATACCTAGTAAGAATAGCAACAAACCTCCATTTGGGGGCTTTCTAGTAGACCAAAAAGCAGCTCTTGTGAGGCATAACAATTGTGTATGATGCCAAGGAGAAATGAGAGCTAATAAAATGCAGAATATACATCCTCGATTTACATTTATTGCACATTAAACCTCGGCACACACAAAAGATAATAACGGATGCAAATTGAGAGCACTCAAACAGTATGTCTGTCGATGGGGAATGGGCACAGAGCCAGAGACCCGTATTTTTAGCAACCACATGTTTTGAGGAAGGGTCAGGGAGGAACCAAGCTGTGATGCAGGATCTATTAGACTGCGGATTAACCTCACCAGGGAAGTGTGCTAGCACCTTTCCTTCTGTTTTGCATCCAGATTCACTACAATCAATTATTTCTTGGCAGAGGTGGGACTGAAGCTGAAGCCAAAATACCACCTTTGCAAGCTTAGAGTTCTGATCTAGGCAGCCTATCCTGGCCTCATCTGACTCTGTATTAGGGCAGCAGCTAGGAACCCCAGCTGAGGTTGAAGTCCCATCGTACAAATGTATAAAAGGCAGTCCCTAGCTGGAAGAATGTAGGATATAAATAACCCATTCAGACAAAGGAGTTAGCATCCCTCTTGCTCAGGTGGGTTGACACTGACATGCACAAAATTCCGTATGGAGTATATGGTAGAGCTGGAAATTGCCTTCTGATGCGCTGTCCTTATGCCGGTGTATTAATTACAAGGCAAACTGCTCTAGGAAGGAGCTGGCTAGTTCTTTCTCCTTATTCTTTGTATTCAAACTGTTTACTCTTTTTAGATCACTTTTCTTTAGTCAATCAGCACAAGAGTCTTGCTCCACTAGTGCAGAATCTCCCCTTTTAGATGGGAACAGCAGAGCAAGATGCAAGTTTCTGCACAGCTGGAGCATAGCTGTAGTACTGGAGAAACATCTGGATAGAACACAAAGCACTTAATATTACGAGTGAGTTGACAGGTCTCTATCAAAATAATCTCCTGGACAATTACATGGTGATCTGATACTTGTTCAAGTATTTATTTTCAAGAAACAATGCTAGGACCAAAAACCAAATATATTTGTGTCCAGCCTTTCTGTCTGTCCCCCTCCTGTGAGTGAATTGCTACAAGAACATTTTGCTGCTTCCTTTGCTTCTGCTGTGCCAAAGATAAACAGCCTGTCAGTGCAATGCTGAAAAGGAGCAGAGAAAGGGGGCTGGAAGTAGTTTAATTACTAAGAGTGCTTGTTTTGTGTATGGTGCAATTGCTTCCTATGATACAGTAACTTCTCTTTCCC
>NW_009600659.1:20774-75782 GCF_000690535.1 Cariama cristata
GCAAGTGTGGTGTTTCTATTTATCAGGATGAAACTGAAGCAGCAAATTAGAGGGGGAAGGAGCAACTGTATTGCTCTATTTGTAAGCAAAACTGGCAGAATGTGTGAAAAAACAGCAGTTCCTGTTGGAAGCCTATTACGGATTTTCTGTCTGCAGAATTCCAGTTTCTTTGGCCCTTCCTTGCACTTCCTGTTCTTAATTAGATTTTAAAGGATTGCCCCAAGTTCTTGCCAAGTTTGAAAGGGTTGGATATTATTCCCATCTTACAGGGGGGAAAGCAACTGTACAGAGCAACTTTTATCTGTGAACATTGGTAGTTATCATATTTTTAAATACTGAAAATATGTTGGAACTGAAAAAACAGATAAAGTGGACAGCAAAGCTGCCTCTGCTCTGGCCTGGCTCCTTGCTTGCAGGGAGCTGCCTCAGGTGGGTCCAGAGCTGTTCAGGCCTTGAGATGTCGTGGGCTCTGCACCAGAAAATCTGTCTCAGTGCAGCAATGCAACGGACTGGAAAGATGCAGCCTCACCAGTGGATTCATCTGCAGATTCATGTGCAGTGTTGGGGTCTCTGATGGTAGTGGGGGGAAGGCTTCTGTTTACATTAGGTAACACTTCTTTAATCACCTTTTCCATTTAATTTTCTGTGCTTTGTGCTGCCTGCTAGGGATCGTTAAGCAATACTCTAGTTATCGCTGCATATCACTTAGTGTGCTTTGCTCTAATAAGCTTTTGTAAATAACCCGGAGAGATGAAAAGGCCAATGCCTGATTACGAGCTACCAATTTTGTCTCATTAAGTTCTTATAAGGGGAAAAAAGTAAATAGAATCTTTATCAATCTTATACACTTAGAGAGCTGAAGAGAGCTTTCCACATTCATTAAGGAGGATGCTGAGAATAGAGATGTGTTTCCAGGCGCTTTTGGCTTATGAAGCTGTTAAGGGATGTTTTACTGATGATCAGCTTTTACCTCAATCAAAAGATAAGAAGGTAAAGATGAAACCAAAGGAATAATAAAATATTTATATGCAGAGGTTGGAAGGGGCCAATACACAACGGTATGCCATTTTCACTCTTCAAATGTGTATATTGGCAGTGCTATGGATACTAAAAGAGAAGAATAGCTTTCCTGCTGGAACTTTCTGCATTTCCATTTTGGTAGCTGTTTGCATGAGATTACTAATAAATGCGGAAAAATATAATACAGAAATCATAATTAGATTGACCTGTCTGCTGATCAACAGGAGCTTACCTGCCATTTTGTATTTCTTTTCTACATCTACAATTAAAAAAACCCAACTGAAATAGATGTCACTTATCTCTGTTTCCATCTTTTTATCATCCATACTTTCTTAAATGTGTTAGTCATCAGTTTAAAGACAAATTACTATTGTGGTCTTTTGTGACTATTTTGGTAAAAACATCCATGAATTTCACTAAGCAAAACTTAAATGAAACTTCAACTTCTACTAGATAAATACCTTTACATGGAAGGCCTTCCTGTTGCAGGTATTTCCCTAAAATTTGGGGTAACGTTTACTCCAAAGTCTGCAATTGGAAAATGTTGGCCAACTATGAGCAGACTCTGGAATTTTCACTGGCAATTTGAAATTCAGAATCCTGATGGATTCTCCTCAGGAGCAAGGCTAGCAGCGTACATGTGTATCCTTGCTTTGTTAGTTATGCATTATTATATTTCTTTTAGTACACTGAATACATAAAATCTGCCATTCTTCTCCATCTTCCATTACGTAGTCCCCTTTTAGCTTCTTGCACTTCCATACTCCGTTTTCAGTGTCCTTGTGCTTCCTTCCTTCATGAAGACAAGCAATTCATTCATCAGACAAATTCATGAAATAGATGAGTAGAGATGGCTTAGTCAGCTAATTTCTTGTGGGCGTCACAGCACAAGTAGATGATTTAAAAATTATAATAGCATTTTCTTTTGGAGGAAAGAGTCTGGAATTTTTCTTCTCACTTTTCGTGTTTCTCAGGTTGTATTTAGTCTCTTTTTTTTATCTAGTCTTCACAGCTTTGACCTCTATCATTTTTGATCCTTCCTCCTTTCATCCTGTTTAGGAACAAGAGCAATCTTCCCCACAGGGTACAATGGCAAGGAGCTTAACCTTTGCCCCTTCCTTTAAATACTGAACGGAAATCATCCATTAACATTACCTGAATGAAACCTGCACTCCCTAAAACTGCTTGGCATTATGATATTGACATTCCTGACCTCTGATATTTGAAGCCTGATCATTTTTCTGGCATGCTGTTCTCTGAAAACTGTTCTGATGCACTGCATATGAAGCGATCTTTAGTCCTAGGCTGCTCAGGAGTTGTGGATATCAGAGGGGCAATAAGTAACCATCCTGTTTGAAAACTGGGCACTTTGCTTTCTTTGTGGTGGTGGTTGGGTTGGATTTTATTCATTCAGTGATTGTGGCATCACAGCCCAACTGTCTGCCTGCTTCTTGCAATATAGGCTTTTCTTTGAACTGCAGCCTCTTCTCACTTTTCTCCACTCTTTGGGCCGTGCTGTGCCTTTTTTTTTTTTTTCTGTTCACAGGCTTGGATAGTGCCAAGACACGCTCTCAGGCATTGCAGAACATCTCAAGCTGCAGTCTCCAATGCATGAAGCTGACAATACAGAGGCAGGGATTTTGTGAACCAATGTGGCTGTAGGTTCTTCTGTGACTAGTGGGTACTTGGAGGTCTGAGACAGGACCTGGAGTGCCTGTCCTTCCAGTATGATTTGTGTTAAAACCTCGCTGAGGCTGCTGAGAGATCGCGCATCAGTCAATACCTCTGGCTAAACGCGAGCGCAGTAGCAGTGGTAGGAACACAGATGCACCAGACATGTTAATGGCAAAAGTATACATGCAGGTGTCAGACTTAAATATGGCTTGTGAAGTTAAACAATACACAGTTTTAATCTACAGGCAACTTGCTTTAACGTTTTCTTTAATAACAAAAGTGTTATTTGCCAAAGTGTGCTGCCGTTAACAGTAAATGCAACAGCACCACCTTTGGGTCCTGGAAGAAAATGTCCTTTGAGCTGCACCTACTTTCCCCTGTTTTTTTAGTGTAGCTGAAAAACTGATCTGCTGCATTGATGAAGATTTAATATGAATAGTAAAACTGGGAAGGGGGGAGGAACTGCTGCAGTACTGAAGTAGCCTATCACAGGGCAGAAGAAATGGCAGGTCCATAGCTATCGTATTCATGATGTCTTGATGCTGGTAGTCAGATGGTAAGCACAGGATGCAGGGACAAACTCAGACTTCATAGGCAATACTAGGGCCCAGAGTCAGGCTAGAGTGGATTTTCCCACCTCTAATTCTTATTTTTACATCCGGCAATAATTCATGCTAATGCTATGCATTTGACCAGAAGCATTTTAATTAGAAAGATTAGCTCTGTGAATAGCAAGCCATGTATTTTTTTTTTCCCCTCTGGAAAGAAGGTTTTGAACCTTCTACTCTCGCTTACAGAATGTGCATGTCTGCCTGAGACTGCATCAGATGGGTGCACGTGGCTGTGCAAATATGTGAGCATGCGTACGTGATGGTTGTGCTGATAAGTGTGGCTGAGCACATGCACTGAGTTCTTCTATGTGCCTGTGTGTCCATGGACTGTCAGATACCTGCATAAGCGCATGGCTGTGTGAACATACATTCACATATGTTCATGTAGCTTTACACTGGTGGTGTGTGTCTTTGTATGCTCCCACTGATATGCTGATGTCTTACTATGTTTATATGGATATATCTATAGACGGTGCCTGAGTGTGCACAGACAGTTATTATGCTTGCTTAAGAATCAATCTCTGTTTAACTCTGAGTGTATGTGCATGTGGGAGTGCTTGCACAAATACCAGTGAAGTTAAATTCCAGTAGAAGTAATTGGATACATTTATTATTGTCAGTGCATTCAGAAAGTGAGATTCCTCACCAGAACAACTTTTTGCCCTAAGAAACAAAATGGAAGGCCCAAACAACCAAGTAATTGAAGTAAAAATGCTGTTGTTTTTATATGCATAAGGTGAAATCTAAACCTTGTTAGCCCTTCCTCTTTCACATGGTCTAAGAGACTGG
The DNA here is from genome assembly GCF_000690535.1 of Cariama cristata. Taxonomy (NCBI): domain Eukaryota; kingdom Metazoa; phylum Chordata; class Aves; order Cariamiformes; family Cariamidae; genus Cariama; species Cariama cristata. Next base: position 24,869 of record NW_009600659.1, read on the forward strand.
ATACTCGCTAATCAGAGGGAGATAAACCAGAGAAGTGTTGCTAACAAGCCTTCAGACTGACAGCAGGATTTGGCAGGGTTGCTGTACTGCTGTGTTGAAGGTCTTTAAACTTTAGGGGTCATTATCCTCTGACCCTGGAAAAAACCCTACCAGATATCCATATGCAATAGCTGCAGAGTTCTCACTCCTAATTGGACATACATGCGTACTGAGGAGCATCTGATGTTGCTTGACAGACTATCTGCATAGTTTTCACCTGTGTCTACTTTGTGCCTTTACAGAGCAAGAGAACAGCTTGCCCTGTGTCTGTCCAAGATGGTCATCAGCCTCACACCAAACTGTGCATGCCAGTCAAAAAGCGCCACTGGCCTCCAGCAGGCATTAAGCCAGACCTAGCCAAATCCTCTGCTTTTGTAGATATTTGTGTGCAAGTGTAAATATGACCCCAACCTTGATCCTCTGTACTTAATGTTCACAGGAGCTGCGGAGATTAGCAATTCTCAAAACACCTCTTTGCATTTCGTGTTCACATGCAGTCCTATGAATTTGTCCCTTTATGTTCAGGCTTGATATTCCTGGGAGTACAGACCTTCAGCACAAGTATCCTTCAGTCTACTTAGCTTTCAGCAAGGTCATTTCCTCACCTTTCTTATGTCCTCTGTCATTCCTACTTCCTATACTTGCTTTGATGCAATTGATTTCATTGCTGTTTCTCAACTCCCCAAAGGGTTTTTCTTGGATCCTGCCAAACATGCTGCAGTCACGTACCTCTTAGCAGTTTCTAGCTAGGCTCTTGTTAAGACTCCTTAATTGAACAGGCTCCTAAGATATAGCACTGTATACATGTGTCATTTGAAGCATCTGTATTTTTTTTCCTCATAATTCACTTGCATATGATGCTCAAAGGATTGAAATTAGTGAAGTGGGATTTGGCCTATTACATCTCCTGCTGTTCATTCCCTCCCCCATCTCTGAGGTAATGGTTTAAAAAAAAGTGAGGATCTGCTCATACACAGCCACAAAAGGAGTGGTGGAAAGGACAAAACCCAGATTTGTGTTGGTTCATCTTATAATTCTGCTGCTCTGTTCACTTCCCATGGGTTCTGACACTGGAAGATTGAGCACAGTGCTGATTCCACAAGAACTTGTCTGATCTACACTGTGGTCTCATCCACACGTTGTCAGACCCCCCTGAGCCTCTTTGAGGCCTACAGAGTACTTTTAACCACACGCAGCTCTTCTTGGAACAAGCTGCAAATGCAGAGCAGCGTTTGAGACCAGCCCCCCGAGATCACTTGCTGTGTGTATGTTGTTCTCCTTAGGGAGGTCTCTGGGGCCGTAGGCTCTCAGGGGTTGGGGTAAACTACACATTTTTACAGATGAGTGCAAAGCACCATGCAGGTTTATAGTTTAAGGTACTGCACAGATGATTTTAAGTCCCTGTGAAAAAATAATTGATAGCAGCATTGACAAGCAACCTGATCCTGCCAGGTGCTGCGGCTTCTCTTGGGAATGAGATGCTGCCAACTCTCTCTGACCTTGGTCCTTCAGAACTTGTTGTGCCCTCAGGGAGGCATCCAGGTGACTTCTCTGGATCAGGCCCTTCATTAGCAGCACTTTCAGATCGTGTCTGTTAGAATCAGTTATTGGCTGAATTATCAATAAAGGGCAGCTTGGTGACAGCAATGAGTGACCACATGAACTAACAAGCAGACTATCTTGAGAGAGTGCCCTCGTAGGAAGGGGAGGGAGGAAGGAGCAAGCAATGTCGCTACTTCCACAATGTTTCTTTAGGGGGAAAAAAGAAAGCAAATTAAGTGGAATAAAAGCTGCAAAATAGAACACCGCTGACAGTTTGCTACTGAATGTAGTTTTTCATTTAGAACCAAGAGGGTGGTTCGTAAGGGGAGCAGAATGAGGGGCACACAAGTGTAGGTGCCATCCCAGGAAGATTTCAAAGAATATATTGAATTGAAGAATTTGTGTGATTAGCTGAATTACATAAAAATGCACAAACAACCTTGGCAAAATGGGATGAGCAAAAAAGAAAAAAAAAATCCAGTGCTTCACAGTGTCTGATGCTATTTTGTCTTTTGATGTTTGTTTTCTGTACAGTGCCAGCAATTTCTGTCATCTCTGGTACATGTTGCCAAGTCTATTATTCGGGATGATTCCTGCTTTAAATATTTTTAGCAGCAGCGGATCTTTAATCATGGGGAAATTGTTTTCAGGAATGATTATTTTATGTGCATCCAAAAGCAAATCTGAAGGTCTAATCCAAAAGCATTTGTGATCATCTTGTAGCTAAGGGACAAAGTAGGAAGGATGGGACAAACTTAAAGGCCATTAAGGAGAAGGATGTTTCATTTGGATGAAACAACTGATCTCTGCCGAATCTGTAGGGTGCTTTTGACTGGTAATGATAAATCCAATCTGTGACCACAGAAAGCAGTCCACCCTCTGATATCTCTAATGCTGGAAATTAAGTATTTATCTGCAGCATGTTTGTGATGAGCAAAGTAAATCATAACTATAGAAACGACTTTTTAATGTTCCAGTGTATCCATTGTTCTTAAGAGAAGCAATGATTTTTGATGCTTGAGAGTTAGGTACCCAGCTGGTTGTATGTCTGTACAGTTCCATTGACTTCACTAAGGAAACAGCAAACTGGAGAGCAGAAAAGTAAAGTCAAGCTTGGTTTTTGTTATTTAATTCCTAAGATCCTGGAATAAAATAGCCTGATTTTGAAAAATCCTATTAAGAATTTAAGAACTGTGGCTTTGGAGCTAAGTGAGACATTGACCTTGAATTTGTTCCCCCTATGAGGTAAATCTGACCCAGGATACACTGGTATTTGAGTACAAAGCTTCTGTGAATTTTATTGCTGTGTTTGTGCTAAATACCTTTAACAACGTCACCTTGGTATCAGAGGCTTGAAAGTTCAGATAAGCACATAAAATCTCAGATGATTATCTGACTCAATTCTGGATTGTAAAATTAATATGAAAACTTAACTAGAGCGCAGCTTTTCTGACAGGCTATCTGCTTAACTCCTATTGATTATTATTTGTATTAAGGAAGCACCTGTAGTTGTCTACTGAAATGAAAGGTAGATGTTTTTCATACTTGCACTTAAAATCCATAGCCAGGGCTTGCAAACTCAGAAATGTGCACACAACATGCATTTCATAACAATTTCTGTGCTACTGGTGAAACAACAAAGACATTAAGAGCTTGTTTGTACAGGTAGACATAGGAAAACTAATCCAAACTAACTTTCGAAGTAGATTAATTAATGACCTTAAATTGTGCTGTGGACAACCTTAGTGAAAACTAGAGGAAATGTAATTCAGTTACTGTGGATGTAGGATTGGAAAAGACTGAGCTTCACATCTTGCCGAGCTACCACCTGTCAGCCGCATTGCAGTAACAGACTGTGCACGAACTCTTACCCTGGCCTAATTGTTAAGCAAAATCCCAATAAAGCTGATGTTTTTCTCCAGAGTTAGGATGGGCTAAGAGCATACACACAGGCAGTTCCCATCTGATATGAAGTAAGTTATTAAGTCATGGCAACTTGATTGCTCTCGACAATACCCATTCTCTCTAGATGGAATTAAAGTTGCTTCAGTTATGAATGTGTGTCCCTATGAGGCTAAATGTGTTTTAACTAAATCATTCTAAATTCACATCATTAGTTAATTAGCATCAACTTTCCTAAGTAGCTCAGTATCGTATAGAAAAACTAGGACAGAGCAGGGAGACACATTAATGGCTTATTTATTAGCCAAGACTGTCTTTTCTGTCATTGCAACTAGATGTTTTTCCACAACATATTTTAGTATTTTGCTGCTGGTCCTTCTCTGAGCCTATGGATAGGTACAGAATATAAAATGAGGAAATAAGAAAACCCTATAGAACATTTGACCCTTCCACACAAAGCTGTGGTCTGAGGTCCAGTCTGGGTCCTATACAGACACAATAGCTGGTTCTTATTTTAGCCCAGGGTATACGGCCTACCTCTGGAATCGGGTGCTTGCTGTCTAAGCTGTATCATTGAGCACAGTTGTGTTTATGACTTTCCCAGAGCTGTCACCTCTGCAGAGCACTGCCTCTCAGCCCCAAGCTATTTGACACTGGGATGCTGCCAGCCCCGTTACGCCGTACATGTGTGGAGCTCTCTCGGTAATGGTAATTTAGGCAATGTGTGATCCAACTGCTGTGACAATCCAGGGAGTAGTCTCCGAGCTGCCCCTCTCTAACAGGAGCTAATCTTTCCCAGCTAGAGCACCGTCTGCTTGGAGCTGGCGGTTTTACCTCAATAGAAAATTACAACAACGGACAGGACAACATTAGTTACAGTAAATTAGCTTTGGTAACACTCAGAGAGAAACAAGCATGCAAACAGTCTCTGAAGGAGTTTAGCTGCTGCTTGCTGACTAAATCAAGATGGGATGGCGTGTGGATTCCCATCCTTCAGTACGGTAACCGAGAGCTTTGTTTTAACTCGGGGCAGCAGCCTGCACTGCAGTGCTCAGGCTGATCCAGTAAGAGGCATTACTCGGAGTGGAATTTTACAGTGCAATCAATTTGGTAATTTTTTGAAGAAAAGGAATTGAAAACCAGAAGAGTAATTCCTTGTCTCTTTTGAGGAAATATGTTAGGAGTCAGTTCATTCTGAGTTATTACAATGTGTGCCAGGTAAAAGGCGTGTGTGGAAAAGGCTAAAATGAGGCATATAATATTTCTGTTACTGGTATTGTTGTTGCAGTCCAGTATTAACGGATTCCTCAATGGCATAGACATACCTGCATCAGGAAATTAAGAAGAGTGTGACTGAGACCATCTTCTGGGTAGTGTGGGTTCCAATCAATTCGAAGTCAAAATTAAATGTATCAGGGAGAGTTTAACCTTAATAAATCTTACATCCTGGGTGGTTCCAAACATATGCTTATGCCTTGCTTAGAAAGAAGCCTAGCAATAAGATAACATTTACAAAAGAGGATTCAGTTGATAAAAGCATTCGGGGGCAAGGTCTGTCATTTTCCTTTTGTCTTTGTAGGATAGTTTTCTTGTTACACCTGTAGGCATTGCTGTAATTCTTGGATTGCAAGCTTTTAAGGATGGGCAGGAGATACTCAAAGTCTCCAAAGGGATTTATAATGTTGCCAGTTTTTGTGATTCTATCAATACAAGTCTGTCAATATTTACTGTTTGTTCTTAAGGCTGCATTTGTTGCAGAGATGTGATTACATGTGAATCTCAGTATTATGTACTTGTTTCTTTATGAGAAGTAATGTTTCTAACTCTTGCAGATTTAGAGGAAAAATGGGACGTGTGCCTTGCCTGTACCCTGGAGCAAACAAAAATCTAAGTTTGAACTTCAAAGATGTTCCATAAATTTAATCAGACTCTTGCATTTTGAGCTATGCCTTTGACACATGATAACCTTACTTGAGCTGTATGCTTCCTCTGTATCTCAGTTTCCCTGTCCTTATCATGCTTGATGCAGATTGCTGTCTTGATAGTGCTGTGACCGCTCCAGAGGAAAAGTTTTCTGTTTGTTATTAAAAGTCACTCAGATGTAAATTCTTAATGCTTTTTATGTATGTTGATAAATCTGTACCAGGGCAATATGATCCAGAATCTCCAGGACTCACCGTTTACCTCTGAGCTGCAGTGGGACAGGGATGCAACAGTGCAGTTTCAGCCGTTTCCTCTCCTGCCAGAGCCAGAACTGCATCTGTATGGAAGATTTTTCAGAGATGTGCTCCCTTAGTCTGTATTTCTACTGCCTTACAGCCAAAGCAGGTCCAACTCCTGGCTGCTGCTACCTAGCCTAGTAGTGCACTAAGCCACACACCTTCTTTTACTTTCTGGCAGTCCAACTATCTTCTCTAATGTAATTAAAATTGTAATTATTCCCTGTCCAGAACATTTCTCTTACTTATAGTCTGTGGAAGTATTAAAGTTGATTAAACACGTATGCTGCTGGTAGATAGCTCCTCCAATCACATATGGAGTGATAAAGGGTTAGCTAAAAGAGGACAAAATATAATTCAATACTCTGCTAATGCAAACGAAAGGGCAGCTGAAAAAACCCTGCGTCTGTAACAGCGGGAAGGCCTGCACTCAACAAAAAGACCTCTTTGCATAAGGTAGGGCTAAGGCACTAGGGAGAACCAGGCTATGGAATTTTTGAGCGAGCTGGGAGAGCATTTCTTACCTCTTTACTGGGTAGAGGCCAAATACCTGCACTGCCAAAACTGATCCCAATAGTCTGCCCTCACTAGGTATCCATGCGGTCACTTCGCTTGGTTTCAGTTTGTGAGGTGCACATGCTCAGTTTCAAGTGAAGTGCAAACGCAGAGAGATGGCATACAGAGGCATATGCCAGATAGATCTGATCTATCTATATTTGTCTATATATCCATATGTCTAGCCATCCATTTATTCCTATATTTATTTGCTGTTGTCTTACATATGTCTTCTCTCAATCCTGATAGAATAAATGGAATCAGAGGGGCAATATTATTAACAATTATTTCATGGTGTGTTTTCCCGCACACTGAAATTAAGCAAGGTCTGAGGTGTATATGTAAAAAACCCTACCCTATCTGACAAAGCTGGCTTAGGGCTGAGAGCAGTCTGGTGTTGGCTCCAAAGGGCCCTGCTGCTATGATGTTTTTCCCCTCAGGAGTGCCTGCGTGGGCACTGGTACAGGAGCCCTGCATCCATCTCACGTACTGCACCGTCCCAAGCACCCATGTACTATGAATAACCGGCAGTGGAAACAGACAGCTTGGGGCCTGAAGAACACTATAGAGGAAAGTTTGCAGGCTTTTGTGGGTAAGAAGAAATTCAGTCTCTTAGACTTTGAAAGAATTCTAACTAGTATGAAAACTAATATGAAGCAAAGCTATTTCCTCGTTCCATGATCTCATAGACTAGATGCAAACTGCTGAAGGTGGCCATCTTCTTCACTGCAAACAAGTGTATCTTTATGTATCTTAAAAGCATTAGCAAGACTGCGAGGCGAAAGGGACAGAAATAGCACTTGCTTTCACAGTGTAATTGCCTATATTCCATCTGGGGAATAAGTGTGCGTTTTCTAATTTGCAGAAGTCACAATCTAAAATGCTTTAAAATGTACTCTTTCTTCCCCCCCTATTTTCCTTGCATGGAAAAAGTGCTGAGGTAGATTTTTCTTTCCCTGTAAACAGGATGCGTTTTATCATTGTGGTAGGTACACTGCAAACCTGTACAAAGAAAAGAGAGTGGAAGGCAGAGTAAGAGAGAATGACAAAAGCTTCACAGATTGAATTTGCTCCCCTGTATACTGGAGGGAAAGAATAAGAGCATGTTGGTGTGGAATGAGGTCTTTGATCGTATGAAAAAGTGGAGGAAGCTACAGACATAGGGGCAATTTTTGAATAACTTATAACTAACAAAAAATTGTTTGGTGCATGCTCTTTGCTCAGAATTTATTCCTTTCTAATCACTACCTCTGACTAACGCTTTGCTGCTGTCAGCAAAGTTTCACAGAAGACCCAATTCCTTTTCCTGCTTCTTCAGTGACACGACTGCTTTAGTTGGGCTGCGTGTTTTGTAAGACTGAAGCCACTGAAGGCACGGGTTTACATTTGCCCACCTTCTTGACCCACACGTTATCTGCCCATATAGCCTTCTGTTAACCTGACTGTACCTCAGGGCTGTTTATTTTTTAATATATGCCTGCATGGTACCCTAGTACAAGGGTTAGGTCCAGAGTCTATAGCCACAGCTGTAAATAACAGAAGTATCTAGCTCTCACTGCTGGGAAATAACCTACCATGAGGATTCCCTTCTGTAAGACTGACTTTCCCTTTCCAGAAAAAGCCATGGAAGATTTTTCCCCTAAGGGAGGCCATGGCTATCCATGAGAAGCTCAGATGTAAGGATCCAGCCTGTAATTTGTTTGTACATCCGAACCTGAGATGTACAACTCCAAGCCTGAGACGTAGTTTAGAGGAGATCACCCCTTTGAATCAGTTCTGCATGCTCCTGCCTTCTTCAGTGCTTTGCCCATCAGTGGCTACAAATTAGTGTTCCCCACTCTCTGAGAAAGGCCCTTCCAGGGCATGTGATATGGCCTTCTGCCTCAGCCTTTGGATAAATTGAAAGCTCTTCATGACCATCTATCTTGCTCTGGTGTACAAATGGATGATGAGTAGACCCTATTCTAGTTCATCCTCTGCCCATCCATCATCCACCCTGCCACCTGCTGTCCCCTTAATGAAGGGAACAGAGACAGACGAGAGCTAGACAGACAAATGGACAAAGACTGACAAAGGGATACACACCTGGGTTTCACTGCTCTCAGCACCATATGAATAAGGGATATGTGGAGCTAATTGAGTTACTTTTTCTTGACAGAAACTGTTTTGATTGGGGATTTTTTTTCCATACTTTTTTTTCTCTTAGCAATGTGCAGATAACACCGTTAATTTGGGAACAGTACCGGCACAGACAGACACAGATGTAGGTAAAGCAGGAAGCATTAACTACAAGATACTGGTAGGAACAACTAATTCCATAGAACACTACTGTACTTTTGTGATATAATCTGCTACAACATGGTGCACAGAGAAAGAAAGGATGATGTCTCTTTACAAGTCGGGGAACCCTTTAGCTTCCTGCCATACCGACGTTATTTATAAGGAACCTGACACACAGGTGATTGATACCTGGGCAAAGCTGCAGTGGCCTTTGGATCAAGCCTATATGCACAGAGTAAGACATCTACAGCATTAATTGTACTCAGGACTTTTATGGCAAGTAGAACTTAAAGCAGTTTGTGAAAGCAGGCACTCCCTAGTATACTATCCCTCAATGTGCCGTGTTGGTATGTCACCCTGTGCATGCCAATCATGCAACGGAGATAATAAAAAATATCTCTATGGTGACCTTATGGTTTATGATCTTAGATTAACACCGCCTGCAAGGAGGAACTCTACCCTTATATTGGACTGTTGTCAGAGAAACAGTGACAGAACACTAGTTTCCTGACAGCCTTATCTCTCCCAGAGAAACCACTACAGAGTTTCTTCTAACCCAAAGAATATTTGCTCCTGTGCCAAGAGAACATGTAAGGGCACCATCTGGAGCCCCCTGCTACAGTGGTATTAGCAAAGACATCCAAGTGAAATGAATTGCCATGAAAGTGCTATTTGTTTTTAGAAGGGAAAATGGAAATTCATTATCCTGCAGGAGAGGGAGGTGATGCTAGCATGTTCTTGCCCCAGATGCCAGTTTCGGCAAGCAGCAGTGCAAGCTGAGAGGAGAAGTTCCCAAACATTTGCATTGATTCAGAAAACTGCAGTAGGAAAGACTGCTTGTCTCCAGTCTGTAGTGTCTGGCTTCTTCTTCTCCTATGCAGTTATTTCAGGTCAGCTCATGCTCAGAGCTCCCTGCTAAAGACTACTGCTGCCCTTATCATTGCTAATGCATATTGACTATTGACATACTAGAGAATCTCCACCCTCATTTAACTTGACAGAAAATATTACACTGTTGCAAGTACTGTTGATGCAATAAGTTATGTCTATAAGCTCACCTGTCACCTTCCAAGTGGTGGGAAAGGATGGGGATGCAGTCTCTGAAGTCTCTTTGCTCGATGTTTGGGGTTTTTTTAACAAGGCAGGAAAAATTCTGTTGTGTTTTTTGTGTTTTTTTTTTTTCTGTTTTAAAGCAAACTATTTTGATTATAGAAAACAAAAGAATGTGTGCTTAGCTTTTTGGTGTATACCCATTTCTTGGAAATACTTTGGAATGAAAAATGCTCGTCCCAACCTCACCCAGGATTTTCATGCCTCTTCACATAACCTAAAGAGATGATATGCCAGCTGAATGCAGGACTGTCCTGTATTGATCTTCCTGTGGTTATTACCAAGAGGATGCGGTAACTAGCAGGGATGCTCAGGAATTGGAGAGAACAACCTGGTAAGAAGGCAGATGGCATCACTGTGGTGCACATACAACTCAGCTGCAGAATACCAGTGTTCTGCTTCCAAACAAACTCTGCCCATTGCCACTGGCAGCTTGCTCTATGGCATGGATGTGCGGTCAAGGCATAACATAAAAGCAGTAAAAATCTGTTGGAACCTGCTGAGCCACCTGCAGATTGCAAAGTGTGCCTGATTATATATAAAACCAGCTCTGGTGAGAAGCTACTGCATTCAAGTTGTACTGGGTCCATTAGAGACAGGTAGCTGACTCCCCTGGTTGAAACAAATACCTGATTAACTCTGGCATGGTGTTTGGCAGATCCGCGGGGCCCTGGGAAACAAGAGAAAGACCAAGAGAAGGAGCCATGATCAATAATTAATTGCTATACTCAACGTTTTACTGAGACATGATTACACTGTTCCAAAACTGCTTTTTCTTTTTCTCTTCTTGTTCAGGCTTTTTCAAGCTTTCTGTCCATCCAAGCCTTTTTTGAGTGAGCATCGCAGCAATGGCTGTGTTTTCGGTCCTGACTGGGTACCAATGCTATAATAAACACAAATATCTTCCAGGCCTCTGATCACATCCAGTACGAAAGCCAATGAACACTAATTGTCTCCCTGTGTACTACTTCTGGATGCTGTACGCAGGCTGTGATGAACTTACCAGCTTGTTTGGCACCATCCAGATGAAGCAAGTGCCCTGCCAGTTACACTTCTGGACCTCCTATGCCAGCAGATAATTAAACCTGCACAAGGTGGTCCTGGCAAATGATGTGATACTCACCTGATTTAGCAGGAGATATAGGTTATGTTCTTTGCAAGATTCATGAACTTTTCAACCTATACAGATTCTCCCTCCCCTTAGATGAGGATAACGTCTGAACATCTCACCAGTATGAATGCTTTGTTCTACCAGTGCTGCCAATAGCTAAACAAGGATTATTCCCATTTTATAGGAAGAACTGAATCGCAGACAGATCAAATGACTTCTCGGAGTAGATGGTGGCACTAGGAAATGAATGTGGTTCTGATGCCTGTCAACTATTTTGATTAACCTCTCTGAATCTGGATACATGTGGCTATTGGTGAGCTTTTAGGGGCTTTGCCTCAAAATCAAAGAAGCTGGCAATTTTTCAGCATTTCAAAGTAAAATCAGATGCCATTTGTCATTGGGTCCCTTTGTTTAGTCACACAATAGGACTTTTTCAGCATTTAAGGACAGTAAATTCCTTTCACATAATGTCCCGCAAGCACAGAGGATTGAAAGAGGCAAATCTCCTATTGCCTTGAAGTGAATCTCTGCCTGCCCATCTTGCACCACCAGGTTATTTGAAGGGAACTGGAAGCTTGTTAAGATCAATGGGAACCAAGCCCAGACAGGGGTAGGGAAGGCTGCAGTGATTTTAATATCATGTTATGAAGGAAAGAGAAAGGTGCCTTTCTGCTTCAGCTGAAGAGAGAATGGGAAAAGACAGCTCGCTCCTTTCCTAAACGAACCCATCTGCAACACTTCCAATTTAAATCCAAATAATATCTGAGGTTTGGGATTCAGCAGCAAACTAGCTTTGAGTCCTTAATCCCAGCGCCTGATGTTTGGGGGTGTTGGGATTTGGAGCTAATTAATTCAGCCACCTGCAATTTTCGCTCAGATGTGCTGTCTGCCTTTTCCTTAGATATATCATATGGTTTGGAAGGCTGCAGACAATGCTGGCCTGAATCCTAATCCACCTGTACTGCTTTTTTTTTAATAAAATCTTTCCCTTATTCTTTTTTCCCACACTTTTTCTTCTCCTTTTTGTCCATCTTTCTCCTGCTGCTGTCTCCCTCTTCCGAGTCCTTGCTCAAAAAAAGCCCAACCAAAAAAAAATCTGACATTCAGTAGGTGATTCGTCTCTGCACGAATGGAATGGTCCCGTTCCCTTCAGGGCTGTCTGCAGACCGATGCTCGCAGTGCCTATCCCAGTCTCCCTGGCTGGTCTCAACTAAGCACAAAAGATACAGTGCTGAGTGTTCCTGTTGGGAACAAGGCTTCAGGTGATAAATATTGCAAGATCTAGAAAGCCCAGAAGTCCTGTCCTGATTTCTTTCCCTTGGCAGTTGAAAGGATGGAAGAAGAATGAAAAGATAATTAGTTTGGAGTTTTCAGAACTGAAACGGAAAAGGTTAGTTCATTCCCTTCTAACACCAAGTGAAAGCTTGGGCTTAAACTATCCAGGCTGCAAGGTTCTGCAGCCAGCGAATGTGTCTGCTTGCTTGTTCGCAAAACACCCTCTGCTTTTTTGTTCCTGTAAAAATGATGTCTTGCAATAACTAAAGCTGGAGTCAGTTTTCTCACATCTGTAGAGCCTGGAGCTGCTATTTTTGATGACTACTTTTCATATTACATTAGTGCCAAGTGAGCCTGGGAGCCTGATTCTACTGGGTGCTGCACACACAGGCAGCGGGAGGCAGCTGCAGCCCAAGCAGCTTGCAGCCCGAGGCCTCCATCCAGAAACGAGCTCTCTGCAGCAGTTCTGGGCATTCATGCAGAGGCTTAATGGCTTCAGTGGGAGCACCATACTGAAGAAGGGTGTCTCTTCAGATTTTATGCAGGCCCGGAGGCTAATGGGTACATGAAAAAATGAAGAGGGATGGAAGATGTCAGAGCAACAGGAACAAGATAGTGTTGTTGCATTGGTTACCTTTACATCCAGCTTTTAGGTGCCTGATAAAGATGCACTAAACCAATCAACAGTACAAGGCTCATCTCATCCTCTGCCCAGCCAGTATCAGCAGGATTGTGAGCTTCTGAGCTAGTCCGTTTAAATTTCCAAATGCCTACCAGATTTACCTTGATTTTGCAAAGGAAAATGATCAGGCTTTGCAGGATTTCCTAGTTCAATCCCTGTTTTCCCAGGCTGTTAAGGATGGCTGGTAATAAAACTTCCCCTAAGCCCCATCTATCACTTCACTTTACATAAATTGGCAGCAAATTTGAGAAAATACAGCTGCAAGCCCTTCACATGGTTTGGAAGTCTCTCTTGCAAATATGTCCTATTGCTCCTGCCTGAATGTAGGTGTGCCTGGTAGATTCAGGTGTATGAAAACCCTTCTTTGTCTCCTGCTACCTTAGCAAGCATCCGCTTATATTCTTGTCTCATGCAATCAGGCAGCAGAGCTATAGTTTGTGGTGCTGGCAGCTGTTCATTAATATTGTCATCCATGCTTGGATCGGTCTTGAGGACTTGGGTGAAGCACTTCAATACTGGTATAGTCAGACTGCTAATTCATGCTGCCACTGTTTCTCTTGCAGAAATCTTTCTTTTGAAGGTACGGAGAGGCCACCCGGGTTGTTTTGACTGAAGGTCAGGGGACATCTGCAGCAGTAGCAACAAATAGGCCAAAAGGACCCTGGAGCTCATGGGCCATTGCTGTTTGAATGAGATAAAGTTATAACTATTTAACATTCTTAGGTGTGAAATTAGAGTGATCACATAATCTCCTTAGTCTCTGACTACAGGTCCAGCATGGGAATATGAATCTTAATTGGTATTTTCTTATCAATACACTCAAGTTGAGGGATTAAGGATAAGACTTTTAATACAACCTGAATTTTTGGAAGATGCTTGTGATTTTAGTGTGATCAAAGAAGCATCACTGGTGCAGAGAGAGCCTGAGGAGAAGGAGCATAGGAACACGAACGTCAGTTCTCGACGTGCACATACTCTGTACCCACGATCCCACCCGTACTGTTCCTCATCTACACACCTAATGTACAGGGTGTGCAAAATGTCCCAAAGAATCAGTAACGCAGACAGGTAGGGAATGCAAATGCGTTTTTGCTTGGTCTCTGGGTAGTTTTTTAGGCATTTTATTGGTATGACAGTGCTTTAAACGATGTTCCATAAAAAAGACCTGTGACTATGCGAATAAATATACAAAGGACTCCTGTTGATTGCTATATTTTTATTTGCTATTTAAAGTTAAGGGCATGGTTAAAAACTTTGCTGAACAGTGATGATAAGATGAACCCCTTTAATGCATACCAAAAGATGCATTACAACCACACGCTGCATCTCCTCTGTCTTCGCCTAAATACAGCATTGTGAGTTACTGTGTTAATGCAAAACTCTTGCCACCCTAACAAATGAAGAGTGGCAGGTATAATATACCATCAACCCAGTCCCAGAGCTCCAGCTGCTGGCTTTGTCAGGGTGACCTGGAGCAACAACAGAATGTGTGAATTGGTGTATTTTCTTCCGATTAAGTGCAAACTCAGGGCTCCTTGGAGTACATTAGTGTAAAATGCCCTCTGTGCGAGACTGCCTGCCAGCACACATCCATGTCCATCTTCATTTACAGTGAAAGGCAGAGGTTTGTACCTTCTGTGGTAGTAAATGGGCAAATATGACTGCAATAACCAAATCTGCAATTCTCTTCTGTTGTGGGAGCTCTTCCTATTTGTTCCCTCCCTGTCAGCTCCAAGTTGCATTTCTCTCTTCATTATGTCAGCTATAACTATATATCTCAACCCTCCCTCCCTGCTCCCCCTTCTTCCCTAGAGCTTTTCCTGTGAAGTTCTTGTATTTCATTCTTTCTTAACTGCAGTTATGTCCTCTGCCTGACCATCAACCTTAGAAGTTGAATGGATACAAGGAAATACTGCTATATAGGGGGATATTTCCATCACCTTACTCTCTAAAATGTCTAGGTCCAAAGCACATCTCTGTAGACTCCTCTCGTAGTCGTGAGACAAATTCCTCTTGTAAGCAATTCAGAGCCAGACCTAGCTTAGGAGCAGAGGCAGCTTGGAGTGAGGAAGAGTCGACCGTATCAGTTTAATAATCATCCCATCAAAAGCGAATGAGAACTTTTGTGCAGACAACCCTGAGTGCAGAGATGATAAGGCAATTGTATCGTAGCGTATATACCCACTGGGCTGTGTCTTCTCTTTAAAACATTCAGTGTTGAAGGCAGTTAAAGACTGACAGAGCTGTAGTCCAGATGGTGGCCTAATCCAGCCTATGAATTGCAGTAGGTCCTGCATTAACACACATCAGGTGTGGCTTTCCTCTCAGAACACTGTATATCAGAAGTATTTACAATTGTGTATTCCCACCTTGTAACCAGCAAAAGAGTTGTACTTTCTTTTCTTAGCTTCAGTGGGTGAAAAGTTAGAAAGCAAAGAGGATATTTTATTCCTAGATCTCAGAGCATTTACCATTTTCCTCATTATACAGATGGAGGTGGGGACACATGGAGGGGCATGACTGCATATGTTAAGAATGTCATATATGAAATCAGTGGCAAACTAGGAAAAACTCTCCTAAGTCCCAAGACCAAACAGTATTGGAGAGACCAGAGGAAACGCCTTGCAGAAAACTACAAATGCTTACTTTCCAGGGAGCCAGAATCCCTTCTAACTCAAACAGCCACCAATACTGTTCTTGGCACCATGGTGTCATGTCTCCTGAAATTGCCCTACTGCTTATTCCTTCATGCCTAGCATAACATGGTGCTTAATTAAACGTACCATTTCCTCGTCCAAGTTATGTTTCAGGAGTAAACGGAACCCTTGGCCTCAATGAGCAGGCCATTTTGTGTGTAGTTATTAGAGTCAGTTTGTGAAATGAGCTTGCTGTGCTGCGGAGGCGGTGGTTGTAATACAGCTGTCAAAGACAGAAACTGCTGGGATCGCAGAGGGCAAAGGTGAGGCTGCCTGGCCCAGGGCAGCTTCCCTGCTCTAACAAGGTGCAGCCTGGAAGATGTCCAGCTCTGGGATGCAGCACGGTGTCCCAGTCCAGCCCTGGTCGCTCCAGTTGGAACATGACAAAGCAGGACTTCGTTACTACTGAGAGCAGTAACAGGCCATGCTGTACCACTGTGCAGGGTTGCAAGAGCCCACTCAGACTGCGCTGTTATCAGCCTGCTTTAAACTGGTTTTTCTTCTCTGGGTGGGATAGCATCAAACTCCTGAACTTAGGAGTCTGGTGATACCTGGCTCCTTAGTGTGAGAGATCTGGTTTTAGAGCACTGCCAGCATAGGAAAAGTGTGCAACTGGTGAAACCTAAACCCGTGTGGGGAAACAACAACAAATCTCTGCCTGGTGCAGAGCTATCAGGTTATGTCTACAGCTGTAAGCGTGCTTTGCCCACACTTGGGGCCAGCTGGGTGTGAGCCAGGCCTGAAGTGGAAGCTGTATAGAGGTATTAGTGCAATGCCAGCACCAGGCTAGTAAACTCTCCCGAGAGGCTGGGCATATTACCCTGGGCTCAGCATTGCTCTAAAACTGGTCCACCTCTTTTGGACTGGAGCTTGCTAACATCTGCCCGTAACAGACCCTGTAGATACTCCTTTAAATCCATCATTTGGATGCTAATTCTCTGCATAATGGTGAATCTCACCCAGTACAATTACTGTCCAACTCCAGTCCCTAAGGTCAGAAGCTGGTTCCAAGGACTTAAAAGCATATCCAGGAAACTTTGGGTGATCTGGTATGCACAGGCTCAGGCACTGTCTGGAATAGTTCAGTTCAGGAGGCTGCACTTAATTAAAACTGCAAAGCAGAACAATTAGCTGGGGCTGAAACTTTCCTACAGCCTCAGCGGAGTGTAACGGATGTTTTCTAATCTCTCTATTTATCTTATTGTTAATCTGTAGCTATCAATTAAAATAATTCTCCAAATTTTGATGAGTCCATTTGGAAACTACGCAGATAACAATAGAATCATTTAACTTTTCTTTTGTGAAGCTTAATTTGCCTTCACTTTCTTTTCAGTGCTTGCCATTATTAAAGGGAGTTCATGCTCTGATCTCAGACCTGCTATGTTATGGAGGATGCAGTTGGGGTACCATCGCTGGCTAGGCTGGCAGAAAGGGCAGACATATAAATTATGGCAGTTTTCAGATGCTGGAGTACCTCCCAGTTGTGCTGATAGTTTTAGTCAGTTGAGGAAAAACATGCAGCAGAGTCTTGGGCCAGGAAAAAGCAGTTGAGGTATGGAGCCTTTGAAGTCTGAAAATTGATTTTCTTCAAAAGGAGAAAAGCTTCCTATCAGCTCACAGCTACAGTCATGGGCAGTGGTGGCTTTTTCCTGTAGTCACAGTTCAAATCCAGATGAAGAGTTAAAGAATAAATAGTGTGTAATGCTTAGTCAGCCCTAAGGCATTACTTTAGGTCCATTTTCTGTTAGTCAGGCTGGGGGCATCTAATTGAATTGGCACTGGTGAGAAACTATATTGCCAGTTCAGGGTGTCACAAACTTCTGCTGATGCAAGGAAGCACAGCGCAGTAATTTCGCATGAGCCGCACAGCTTCTGCTAACGTGTCACCCTGTCGTTGTGTCCCAGGCCGCCTTGCAGGGAGGCTCTCTGGGCTTGGGGAAGATTTAAGTCACACCATTCTGTCCTGAATCGCTCTGTTTGCATTGTAAACAAGGTTGGCAGTTCTGGTGCTTGTGCATTTGGGTTTTTTAATCCAATGTAGACACTACTCTTTCGGGCCGTTTCAGACAAGTTGCTGGGCAGGCAGAAATAACCTGTAGTGTCTGCTGGCCTCAGGCAGTGCTCAGAGCTGTAGCGCAGGGACAACAGCTCTCCCTCCCTGCCCTCTCTCAGTGGAGCCCTCCAGTTCCACCTTAGCATTTGATTCAATAACCATGAATATACTGTGGGAAGAGCTGACCTTTGCAGTGACTCTTCCCACACAAAGCTCGTGTTCTAGCTGAGAGCTGCATTTTTGGTTTTAGCATGTGTTTTAAGCACTCTAATTAAATCAGAGACCCGGTTTAATAATCCTAGTTGGCTCAGGCAGCTGAGACAATTCGTTCACAGTTGCTTTATTAATGCAGCAGTAATCTCCAGGTTGGGAGTTCACCTCTTTATTCATTCATCCAATTCTTTGGGAATGGGGAACGATTTTTAAAGCAGCACATGCTCTGCCTGGGAAGGCCCAGCCTGCAGTTCAGTGCACAGCATTAAAGCACTTGCCCAAAGAGGGCAAAGAAGGATGGAGCAAGGAAACCACACTGACAGTTCTCCATCAGGCTTTCACGTTATGCCATTTTGTATTTCCACAGTACCCAGCCTAGTTCAGGTCCATTAAGTCTCGAATCTAAGCTCCTGGGCACCCACTACAATTAATAAATCTGTTGTCACCTGTCCATGCTTTAAAGCAAGCTTAGCAAAACCCTGTCCAGGTTTTGAGCTGAAAATCATATTGTTCTGTAAGAAATAAGTATGTGGTTTTGACTACTGAGCTTCCTGTATGTGGCTTGGATTAGAATTTATTCTACTATCCTCCCTGTAAAACTGATATACTCATCCAATGTCTGATGCTGTTTACACTCACTAGGGTGTAAACCAGGAGCTGCTCGATTCAAATTGACAGCTACACCACATAAAAATTGGCATGAGCAAGAGGAGAATCAGTCCCCTGTGTATTTTCAAGGAGTAGAATGAAATGCCTTTCAAAATGCTGCATAATATACAACCTAGAGAGTATACAGGATGGTTTGATTTTTCTTGGTTCTCCAAAATATTAAGAGGATAGAGATATAAAAAGAAAAAATATGCATTGCTCGATACATGGAAACTATACCACAAAGTGGCTCTAAGGCAGATATATTTTCTTAGATGACACCAGTTTCTTAGTAAAATATCCGACATCTCAACTGCTGTAAATCACCATTGCTGTGTTGACACAAGTGAAGCTGCATTGATTTACACCAATCAATGATCTGGCCTTTATTCATTATTATGGCCTCAAATTAATCCCTCTGGAGAAAAACAGAGAAGTTTGGAAAGTTGGGTTAGTTTGTTGTGCATGTCTATTCAGTCAAGACGACTTCCAGAAACTCAGATAAAGAAAAACATCTAAATGAGGCAAAGATGAGTAATTGACGATCACAACTGTGATTATAAGGTATAATTACAATTAGCTGCACAAGAGTGTTCATCATGAAAATAATTACGTCAGCTGTTTCCAAAAGAAAAGAGAACATAATTAAGTGGCCCAAATGAGTGACAAAAACATAGCACAGGAGCGACGGAGATGGTGTTGGCAGAAGGGGAACCGGAGTGTGCTTAGAAGCAAAGTCCACTGGATATTTGCCATTGCCTCTCAAGCCTTTCTGAAGAAAGAAAAGCAGGAGTCAAGCTCTTAGCTCTAATAACGGGCTGTTTAGGTTGATTGAGCCAATTTTAACACCACTAGAAAATAGGGAGAAAAGGAATCTCAGAGATACAGCTACTGCAATTCTCATCTTTGTTAGGTTAGGGCTGTCCTTATTTCTTTTGCAATGCGATTAAGATCAGACCAGTCCTCACGCTACCTCTCCTCTCCTAGACTCTACTGCCAAATGAAGTTTCTGGTTTTGTCCCACAAAATAAGGCTTGAGGCAGCCACCTAATTTTTAGAAGATATTTATAGAGTAAGTCTCTTTTATTTCTCATGGAGTTGTTTTAGCTGGCTGTACTGGGAGCTTGCTTTTGGTCCTTTCCCTCTTTTTGCTTAGACAGCTACTTCTTGTTCCAGCTGGTGTTGGGTGAATCAAATATCGCAGCCTCCAGAGCAGGTCATTGTGCCACAGGATATCTGTCAGAAAACCCAACCGTCCATTCCCTTACACACACATTGTGAATTATAAAAAGCTCTCTTCAGGGAGTGAGGGTGGCAGGGTCCTGTAATTTATCTTGCATGAAATGAGCTTGTTTGAATGGACTGGAAAAGCCAAGCCATTAATTTAGAATAGCTTCTGGACTCTGCAGAGCTGCAATTCCATTCTACATATCCACTGCCGTAAAAGTTATGAGATTTTAGTACCCTTTCCCTTTTTTTTTTTCTTTTTATTTTGTCCTGCTCCAGACTCAGTGCTGGCTGCTCTGGTTGCATGCTTCTGAATGCTTCTTCACCTCACCAGTCGTGTGTGAACAATTTAGTAAGTTTACTCCATGTAAATCCTCTTCTTTAAACTCATTAAAGTGTGCCAAGTCTCTCCAAGAGCCATTTGACAAACTCCTCTGAGTAGCAAAGTAGTGTTTATTATGATTATTATTACTATTATTATTTTTCTCTCTGCTCCATCTGTAATGTAAACACCATTATGTTTTAATTATCTGTTTGAAAAGGAGATTTAAAAGTGAATCCTGCAGGAACCTGGCCAGCATACACAATAGAAATCCCCTTGAGAGTCACTCCAGTAGGTTAAATCTGACATGGGAGGCATCAGAGATGCACTGGAAGGAACAGGACTGAGTGTCACTGCCATCCCATATCCACAAAGTCTTTTGTCCCATAGAAGTGGGACTGAAAGCTGATGGATCCCCGCCTCCAAGAGGGTGTTTTTCCAGGTCTATTCTCAGCTATGTGTTAGGGGAAGGAAGGTGCTGGCAAAAGGATGTTTCTCTGCCTTTGGTAAGGGGATTATCACCCATTAAGCAGAGGAGGGACTTGGGAACTAAAGGAGCATCATCCTAAAGATGAGGGAATAAAAATGCATTGGTTGCCATGGTGCCTTGTCTCAGACACGATGGTAATAAGAAGTATGATATCACACAGTGTACCTCTGCAGACCCCATACAGATCACCAGCTGCACATCTGGTATTCTTGGACAGCTTTTCAGATCCCTTTTTTTCTCCTTTGCTCCTAAGCCAGCTCTGTCCTCTCCCCTGTCGTGCCCTACAAAGGGAACTGGGAGTCTCTGCTCTTTGCTGGTTTTTCTCCCCTTTCTCACACTTAGGATGGTGTTTTAATGTGCAGGATTTGGCAGGGAACACTTGGACTCACCCAAGTAAAGGAAATAGGAGTGATAAGTCATTAGGACAGGTGACCAAACGGCATGCAAATGTATTAATGAATTAAAAATGCTGCCAAAAGGAAAGGCATACTGAGGGAGTGAAGCCAGATCAAAAACAAGACAGGAATGAATTGTTGCAGAACCTGAAAAACACCTCTCTCTTACTTCTTAAGCTTGAAGTAAAGTTAGCTTTGTGACCCCTTTTTCACACCCCTGCATCGGGACAAATCTATTTGCCAGTCCTCCTCCGCAGTGTAATCACTGCACTGTTTAATGTTCTGCATTTTCCATTATCGCTAATCTCCTCAAATGAAAGGCAGGAACCCAGGCTGCTCCTCTACCCGTGCCAGAGCCAATGTGTTAATCGCAGCCCTCCTGCCTGCCAGGACTGTGGGAGGTGGATTCCCTCCCGCACAGCAATCTCTTCTTGACCCTCCCTTGCGCTGACCACAGTGAAAACACGTGGAGGGAGGATGGACAGCAATGCACAATAGTCTTCTGGACTGCAAAGCTCTTTTTCCCCTTCCTGCACTCCAGAGAGGTCAGCAGCCCCCCAAGAGAAGGTCCTGTACCATCATGACTTACATGTGACCGTAACACCTTAAAACTCAAGGGTTCTGAGAAACTTGGAAGAGGCCTTCCTGTGTCTTGCAAATCCACAAAGCTTAGAATTCCTCTGGAAGGAATGACACTGTGGAGATGTGAGATGAGAATATTAACACCCCCAGGGTTACCAAATAAAAAAATTTATTTTTAATAACTCTAACCATCTCTCCAGCTTTCATTAGTCTCCTCTTTGGCTTTATAGTGCTGGGCATGAAGAATATGAGGATTTGAAGAATTAACTGAATTAATGAGGGCTGATTATTAATGTTCAGAGCTCAATAAAAAAGGGAGAGAGAGAAATAAAACACAAAAAAATGAGCTGAAAATAAGGGTAATCTTTCATTCCCCCAAAATGAGATACATTGAATTATTGCTGTACTTAAAACTGAAGCACCGAAGGAATGGAAATAAATACCTCCCATTAGCTATTGGAGGACCCAGGAAATTTGCTGCAAGCAAACGTCCAAGTCAGGGGAGGAGGATGATAATGAGGAAATGGTACTGAAGACTGCCGCTGAGGCTTTGGGCAACTCTTTTTAGCCCAGACTTTGAAAAACATTCAGCCTCCGCATTGTGGCCAGATCACCAAAGAACCCGGTGCCACTTCTGCCCTGCCCGAGGATTGTAGGGGATCCTGGAGTCGGGAGAACCTGGTCCATAATCAGAAGCTGTTTAGGTGTTCAGCTCCTCTAAAGATTTTAGCATTCAGTATTGTAAGAGGCCTGCTGCTTTGCACCTATGAATATCTGACCGTTAATTCCTCATCTCCAATGAAAGTTGTATAGACAGAACCATTAGTGCTTGCATGTGTTTAGGTTGCAAAATCTTCGGGAGAGGGATTGTCTGTGGAAGTCTGAACTCAGTCCAGGCCTACAGTCACGACTGTAGCGCAGATATTACTAGCAGTAATCCCTACCTTCCTTCCATCCCAAAGTCCTAACTGGCTTTGCCCTTACAAGAGAAGCAAAGCACTTAATTAACTGCATAGAAAGAAATACAGAATTGACTGCCATTGCTCCTTCTCCATGGGTGGGACTGTCCAGGATTGTCAGGACTAATGGTAATTGATGTTTCCTTTCACACCTGCTCTCTTTCCTGCTTTATTAAGCCTCTGCAAACACGGCTGTCTCTGGGGAAACAGTGGGAGTGGAGGAGGAAGCCTGTGGAAGAGAACAATTCCGGTTGTTCAGCATAGCGCTTTGCTAAATTGCATTCAGCCTCCTTTGCAGAGTAATAAAGTGTTGTCTGAAAGGCAGCATGGAGTTTTAATTTTCTCATTGTCAATGGATGCTGTAATCACGTAATTAACAAAGTGCAGGAGATAGTCATTTAAAGCAAGCTGAGAAAGCCAGGACATGAAGCAGATGCTTGGGGGAGTGGCACAACTTTTATTTGAGCTTTTCTAGACCCAAACACCTTTTTAGTACTTGAAAGATGGAGGAACCACATTTGGATAACAGTGGTAGTTAAAAGGAGTTTGCTTTGGTTTGCTATTTTATCTCTCTACTAACTTAAAAATTCAAGGTTTAAGTTTTCCCCTGCATTGCCCCAATCTGAGAGTCTGGGTACTCAATGAGAAGTAAATCCTGGCATCCAATCCACTGACTTCAGGGGACACTGATCTCTATGGTTCGTTCTACAGCCTCAAATCTCATCCTGTTTTTCTCCTGCAACTTCAAGATTTCTCCCTACCCCATCAGTCTTCACTGTATCTATTTTTCACAGCCACTGCTCTTCTACTAAAGTTTATTACTGGTTGGACAGAGCCCTGACTGCTTTATATTACAATGACACCAGTGTTTCTTCTGCTGTGGTTTTGTGTTTTCCTCAGAAGCGAGCAAAGGGCTTTTTGGACCAAATAACAGCAGTGCCTCCACCCCTGATGGAGCTGTGGGGGTGTTGGGTTTGTCATGGCCCCCGCACAGCCATAGCCTGTGTGTGTCATATCAGAGTAATCAGCAACCTTCGGAAGGACAGCAGGCGTTAATTCGTAACCAGTAACTTCTCATACTCTGAGATCAGCAATAGGCAGCTGATGACTTTTTCAAAGTAATTCTAATAACCCAGTGAACAGACTGTAAGCACAAACGCAGCAGCTGCATCCAGGCAGCTCCCGTATGTGGCCCTGGAGCACGTTTTACAGAGAAGGCAATGGCTCCTGTGCCTTAGCCCTGGCCTGAAGTCAAATTTTCTAGAGCTGAAGAGACTAGGAGTGCGCTGGTCTCTCCTTCGTTCTGCACTAGATCACCTCATGGCTTTGGCAAGTGCCAAGGCTGCTCGAATATTTCACTGCAAATGCTGCCTGCCGACATGCTGCGTAAATGTCCTTGGGCTACATCAGTGCCCGGGGCTTGGCTGTGTGGATGCTGAGTGTGGACCAGCTCTTGCAGCTGCTTAGGACAAGACCAGGTCTGTCACTGCGTCTCTTCTCTGCGGTGCCTTTCCTCAGCATGGGCTGAGAGCTGGAGAGGATCAGACCATGGCGTGCCCAGCAGCCTCCATAAAGCATCCTCTTCTTACCTTCCTTCTTTCTGTTCATTTGTAGGTGTTTTAGGGCAAGGAAATGCAATCTGTCTGCAGGGAAAACTTTCTTCCTCAGAGGCTATTGACCAAAGAAAGAGACTGTCTGGAGGAAGAAGAGAGGTACTAATTTTTATGCAGGAAATGCCTCCCTAAGTCTGGGAACCCAGTAAACAATTACAGCAATGGAAGGATCCTGGAGATTTAGAGATGCAAGAGTGCTGACAAAGGCTAAGCTTGACCCATTTATCTCTCAGCCCCTCTCAGCATATTTAGCAGTGGCTAAGAAGCACCCAGCAAAATTGAAAACGGTGAATTTAAATTACAGCTTCTTCTGTTCTGGCTTTTTAATTTCACATCACTTGGATGCTCCCCTCCCCACTTTGAAATGTGGAGTCCTCTTCGTCTCCAGTGATATATTATGTGTCTGTCCCCACCTCCACACCGCTGAACTGGAAATTGTTTACAAAATGGACATTATAGGTCTGCTGACTTTAATTAGGAGGAGATACCAGCTTCCAGGTTGCAAGCAGGGAGTGCAGAGGTTGGGAGGAGGTGGGGCTTGAGGGGTTGGTTTGTGGACCAAAGTAAGCTGAAGGAAACGTTGCACATAATCAAAGGTCACAGTGTTTCTCCAGATGTTTGCTGCCGTGAAGCTCCTTTAACTATCAGACTCCTTTTAAAGTACTTGTTTGTTTGCTTTATACCTCATTAACTTAGAATGAAATCACTGAACAGAACGAGCCCGTAATTTTGTGCTTCTGACCTGTGGATGTACTTATACGGCTTTGAAGAAACCATCAAGATTTGTAGTAGTATTTATGGTATGACTGTGTTTACAGGCCCCAGCTGAGAACAAGACCTACAGTACGAGGTCTTATACGTACAGAGTGAAAAATGTGTGAGGTATGAGCTTGTGGGCTTAAAAGCTGAGAGGGCAAACAGGCTGCAGGAGTGCGTAGGAGGACAGCTCTGGAGAATGGTTCAGGTTTGACACCCTGCTAACAGGGCAATGCGTTGGTTACTGTCCATAAGCATCAGAGTAGAACTGAATGGAACTGTGCTGAAATTCAGTATCTTATCAAGGCTTCAATACATACTGGGATTTAATCAGAGAATCACAGAATGGTTTGGTTGGAAGGGACCTTAAAGACCATCCAGTTCCACCTTCCCTACCCTGGGCAGGGACACCTTCCACCAGACCAGGTTGCTCCAAGCCCCATCCAACCTGGCCTTGAACACTTCCAGGGATGGGGCATCCACAGCCTCTCTGGGCAACCTCTGTCACTGCCTCACCACCCTCACCAGGAAGAATTTCTTCCTAATATCTCATCTAAGTCTTCCCTTTTCCAGTTTAAAGTCCCTTGTCCTATCACTCCATGCCCTTGTAAAAAGTCTCTCCCCAGCTTTCTTGTCGGCCCCTTTAGGTACTGGCAGGCTGCTCTAAGGTCTGCCCGGAGCCTTCTCTTCTCCAGGCTGAACAACCCCAACTCTCTCAGCCTGTCCTCACAGCAGAGGTGCTCCAGCCCTCAGATCATCTCCGTGGCCTCCTCTGGCCTCGCTCCAACATGTCCATGCCCTTCTTGTGCTGAGGACCCCAGAGCTGAAGGCAGTACTGCAGGGGGGTCTCACCAGAGCGGAGTAGAGAGGCAGAATCCCCTCCCTCGACCTGCCGGCCACGCTGCTTGGGGGGCGGCCCAGGGCACGGTTGGCTTTCTGGGCTGCCAGCGCACATGGCCGGGTCATGGTGAACTTCTCATCAACCAGCACACTCAAGTCCTTCTCCTCAGGGCTGCTCTCGATCCATTCTCCTCCCAGCCTATATTTGTGCTTGGGACAACATCCAGATTTGGTTTGAGAAAGAGACCACTAACGGAACTGCCCCTACAGTTAATGGAGGGAGTAGTTGCAATTCTTGCATAAATCATCTCTAGGAGACGTTACTACTTGGTATTACACCCCTAAATAGTATGTGATGTGCATCCCTCAGTGCTGTCTTGAACTTAGGCATCATAGTTGGTGGTTTACCTCCCTCAGTGCCTCATTTAGTCTTTTTGGTGTAAGGCCAGGAACCAGGAAAAGACCTCCAACATCTCATTTTTACCCAAAACATCACCACATCCGTGCAAAATTGATGCCAGATTTATACACAAGCACAAATGCACTGTCTTGGTGCAGTGACTCCCAGTTTGCGTGGGAGTAAATAAAAGGAACATTATTTCTGTGCATGCTGCACGCAGTCCCTGTTAAGATTTTCTTCAGGACCGTCACTGTCTGCAGTCACCCTTCCAGATGGGAGAATAGGAAACCTTGCTGGTAGCTACAGTGCTAGCAGCAGTGCAGAGCTTGTCTCATCTGCAAGTCACTGCTTGCACAGCCCGCAGCCACCCACAACAGTAATTATTCACAGCTCTTTAAATTCCTTTTGTACTGCTCTACTGCAATTTTAAATCACTCCATCAGTTGCTACAGTTTGTGAGAGCTGATGTGGCTCATCCTCTGGAACAGACAAGCATGCATAGGAGCAATTATTCCATAAACTCCATTTTATTTTCAGCCCTGTGCCTTCCCTGATCCTTAAGCCATTAAATATAAACTGCTTTCCCTTTTTTCTTTATTTTTTTTTTTTTTCCCTTGAGCAACTCTTGTCAGCAGAGCTGGAACCCAAGTTATTTTTTTCATAACACCCCAGTGTGTTCACACTTCCACCACTCCCCCATAAATGACAGGCTCCATATTGTGCCACGGAAAGGTAAATTGTTAAGTACATTTACTTCTGATAACACAATAGTCAACACAGTGCAGTCTCCTGTTTGAGCTGCCATGCATCTGTGTGATTTTTAAGCAGCTGTCACTTAGGTACCTTGGAAGGATAAACTGCAGTCTGAAATCTCAAAGATGCAGAGGAAAGGTATTTGCTTATGTAGCTCCTGTAAAATGATGAGCCCTATTAATTAATCGCTCCCTTTCCAGGATAGGTGTCAGAATCAGCCAAGAGACAATCAGTAAACGTGGGAGCACGGGTATGGTGCAGGAGCAGTGCTGGCAGCAGCAGCAGGAAACAGGGCAAGGCGAAGAAGGAGCCGTGCCAGGGGATGATGGCATCACCACCGCTGGTGTGTTAGACCACAGGATAAGCTGTCCCAGAGCTGACCGAGGCCTTACAGGTAAACTGTTACGACTCTCCTTAGCTTACCCACAGCAATGTATAACAGGAATAGCCCTACTGAAAGTTAACAGGCTATGCCAATGTTAAAATCACTGAAACCTAGAATTTTAAAATTTGTTTAGGTGCCTAACAGCCATTGAAATCAATGGCAGTTAGATACTTAAAATCCTTTAAATACAGTCGATCTTACTGAAAGCCAGTGAAGTCAGTGGAAAGATTCCTGTTGATTGCAACAGATATTCATCTGAGACGGAAATGTAAGACACAATCAGGGAACGGTTTGATGTGGCTTTGTTGGTTTCTTCTAATGTTACCCTACAGGTGATCCCAGTCTCACTGCACGTCTGCACAAGCCAGAGTTCTTCTTCAGACAAAGGGGCATGTTCAGATGTAAAACTTGAGCAATAAATTGTTTCCAAATGCACAGCTAGGTCAAGGCAAGGAGTCAGCAATCCCTGGGCAGTTTTATGATCTAATTTAATTTCTCAAGTGTATCAGTCTGTGGTTCGTATAGTCCCTGACATATGTACTTGGCCAAAAGCTAGGAATAGGAATATGTGGGTGGCAGAATAACTCTGGATGAGACAGGAATATAGATTTTTATCAGCAGAACAAAATCATCAACCCTTTATTGGTTTGAATTGCTTACCTTCACTCTCCTACAGAGTCAGATCTCCAGCTGATACATATCAGCTGAGGATCTTCCTCGTGGCAGCATTATCAGCAGAGAATAAAGTCCTTAGAAATGTGCATTAATTGTCTAGGAGGAAGCATTTGCATCTATGCGCACAGCTGAATTTTGCCTTGAGGTGTGTCAGTTTTGTCTCCATTTAAAATGGTAGCTGTATCAGCGGAGCCAAAGGCAGAATTTGTGCCAGCATGCTTTGGAGCAGCAAAACCAGACCAAGGTGTAAACGTGGCCAGGGCCTTCTCACATTCATTTACAAAACTGACCAGGGTGAGCCTGCATTTTGTTTGGTATCCTCACTGCATTCAGAAGCATAGAGAATTATTTCTGGGTTTGTGTTGAGGGCTATAGTCCTCTTCTACTCTGGAAAACAGCTGTATGAGGCCACCTGTGGAGAGGAATTAAGCTGCAAGATGGCTGGTGAGGTCATGTAACACCATGAAAGCTGTAATTTTCCTGCAATTGATTTCCTAAAGACAACTTGTGGTCTGTGTGCAGTGAAAGCTAATTTAAACAAGAAAGATGAGTCTTTCCAACACACCTTGATTGGCAATTGTGACAAATTCCTATAATTACTATTGACTCCACAGAAGGTTTTTGTTTGTTGAAGACGTTGCTGAAATGACAGCCCAGCGATGGAATAAAACAGGCGAAAGGGAAAGTTGCACAAAATGCCTGTCTTTGCAGAGTTCCTTGAGTGGATCTGTGCTGCATCACCAGTCTTCCTTCTCTCTCCCACCAGCCTCTCCCTTCTCGCAGTCAGATAATGCACAGTGAAGTTGTTTTGCTCTGTTTTCTGGCCAGGTAGTTTCCAACATGTTCATTTATTCTTCAGACCTTGTACTAGAACATGGAGCAATGTGTGCTTGAATCACATGGGTTTTAGTCAGAGGAATAAAATATTTACAAATGTGAACTATTTCACAAGTCTCTATGGTCTTTTCCAAGCATTGAGAAATTATTAGTATCATCCAGAAATATTTTGATCTCTTTTTAAGAAGTCGCAAGTTTAACAATGCTATAATACGTGGCAGGTTCATCTTCTAATTTCTGATTCTGCAAGTTGCTCTTCCTTCATGTTTTCAAGCTTTTGTCATGCCCCCTCTCCTTTTTTAAGAAAAATGGAAATTGTGATGCTCTTGCCATGATTCAGATGCTAAAATTGTAAGAAAAAATCAGATCTGAAACCCATGATAAAATAGCAAAGTGAGGCAACATTACTACCCCCCCCTCCCCGCCCGCCAAAATTAATCAGGAGGTTTGCAAAGTCCTAATCTCTAAGGAGCCTTTCCAAATCTGTTTGAAAGTTGTTCTTGCCTCAAAGCTTCCAGAACAAGAACAAGGAAAAATGAAAACTGCAGATGGACTTGGTGTTAAATCAGCAGTGGCTGGGAGGAGTCCTGGGCTCTGATGCATTGACTTCAGCAGGATTTGGAAGGGGCCCAGAAGGGAAAGTTCTCCAGAGCTGTTTTGCTTCCATTAAGGAACGAAAGTATGAGACCAGGTCACTCCAGAGCTCATGTTGGGTACTGAGCTCTTTTAACAAGCAGACCACACGTCCGCTGAGTTCATTATTCCCTTCCCTGCTCTTTGGAGACAGCCCCAGAGCCCATGTTGTCCATGTTGTTTTGTAACCTCACAGATTAAGAAACACAGGCCTGGAGCTGCAAAGAACACCAGTCTGCATGACCAAATCCAAAGGGGTCAGATATTTTCTCTCTGAAAAGAAAACTATGTGTTTACATCCGCAATTTGTTTCCAAAAGAAAAACAGTTTATAAGCGACAGACAGACAGAGACCACGTTTTCTGTGTGAAACACTCAAAAGCAAGCAAAAACCATATTGGCCACGCATCAACCTGCCTGTCTGCATCATAAATTTTCGTACCTTAAATTTGGCCAATTGTGTGGGTGTGGAAAGCTCAGCCAGAAGCCGTGTTTCTCGCAGTGAAGAAGTGAGTGAACACAAAGCAACAGAAAGGGAAAAGAACAGCAGGTAAAATGAGTGCCTTGTAGGAGTCCCCCATTCATTACTGAAATGACGATTTGACTCGTGCACTTTTGCTTTTGGGCTTTTTCCCTCCTTGGAGATAGAACACTTAATGATAAAATAGCACTTTTGTTAAAGCAGAACTAATATTTAACAGCTGCAAAGCAACCAGTTCTCACTGGAGTCAGCTTCTTCAGTGGAGAAGGAAGGGGGAAATGTCAAGGGCACAGCAGGTGCTGCGGTTTCCTCCCAGCCTGCTTGCGTCTGTGTTTAAAGTGGGTTTATAGATTGCTCACGCCCAGGTCCATAGGCAAACTGCAGATCCAGCACTATACACGTGTGCATGAATCTGTGACATGTGCAGGTCATGGCTATGAACACACTTGGCTGCCTGTAAGAATCAGTGTTACCTCCCTCTTCACCTAGCAGTGCTGGAGCTGGAGCAGATCTGTCCTCATGACCCTCTGTATATGTAAGTGCCACCAGACACATGTACCAACCTAGACACACATAATTGCACGCATCAATATGCCACTACACAAACTCACACATGACCGCAGCCACCTCAGGAGTGCATGGACCTGCTTACAGCTGCAGAGAGGTCTGAGCTTTCCTTCCCATCCTGAAGAAGCTGAGAGCTGTGAACAGCTAAAACCATACCAGCTACAGTCTGTCCGGCCTCTCCAAGACCTTGCAAAAGAAGCTTAAACGAGACTACTCGCAGGCGAACTTCTTTGTGGGGAAGGAATGTTGAGGTCCTGGCTTAGCCCTGTGTATAAACTGCCGTCCTTGGGATATTTGCACTGGAGGAGGAGGACAGAGCAAGCTGCGTGCACACACAGAGCGGATTGCTGAGCCAACACAGGAAGGGAAAGTGCAAGCACTTCCTACAGAAATATGTGACAAGACACTGGAAAAATTTCAGGCAGAAGAGTCACTGTAGTTTTGTGTTCTGTAAGAACTTTGTTGGCAGAGAAAGAGTGAACTTCTGGCACTAATGGACATTTCTGAATCAGCTCTTCCAGCGATTGCTGAGACTGTGCTGGAAAGTTCAGCACAGAAATTTCACAGACTGAGCCTTTCCAGTGACTGGGTTACTATTCTCTGTAAGAGTCTGCATTCAACTTGGAGACCTCACTGCTGAAAAGGAGGGGGAAACGTCCTTTATCTCTCCAAATCTACGTTTGGAGGCCCAGTTGTCTCCTTTAGGTTCTCACTGGTTTTAGTAGGAATCTGGCACACACAAGGGAAGCGAGGGCAGAATCAAGACTTGAACCTTGCTTTGCCAGCCGACGAGGGGAGAGGCAGGCTATGTTACTTACCCTGCCTTTCAGAAAGACATCTTGACTACATCTTGCCAGTTCGGGACCTTATTTTCACTGAGGAAGCTGCTTGGTCCCACCAGAATGTCTCGGAAATAACCCCACAGAAAGCTCACGTATACAGATCCGTGTTCCAGTGCAAGAGGAGTAAGTGGGAAACCGGATCCTGCATCTGCGATGGGGAAAGATAACTCTCAAAAGATTAACTTCTTCACCGATAGTTTGCCATTGTTTCTTATTAACTGCATCATCCGAGATCAGCCCCTTTCCACTTCTTTCTTAACCACCTCCTCGCCAGCACAGCCCTACGATTCCCAGTGGAGTTACTTTGTAGATGCTGTTTTAGTGAATGGCAGAATTCGACCTGTCTTGTTGCTGACGTGATACTTTCCTATAATTCCCACCATTCCTGAGTAGTTACAATAGCTCTGTATTACTGTAAGACATATATTATTGGCTTAATTCTCCTCCTTCTCTGGAATTCCAGGAGTATGCAGACATATTCCAGGTATATTCTGCCTTCTAGCCAAAGCTTGCTGAGCGCAGGATGTGTATCATGCCAGTTACAGCTATAGCATGCGTAATTTGGGGGAGGAGGGAGGTGAGGGAGCAGGAAAAGAAAGAGCTTCTCCAAATCCTTCAGCTCTTCACTTGGACACTGTGAATGAGATATTTAAATACGTTGCCGTGGAAACAATCAAAGAGGGGGTCTTTGTGTGTGTGTGTGTGAGTGTGTGTGTTTTAGTAATCCCAAGGCGGGTATTTAATTGGAATCAACCACAGCTTTTTAACTGTGTTTTAAATTGGAGAGAAGTAAAAAGAAGCAGCTGCCAGAAAAGGAACATTAAATAAAAGGGGGGGGGAAAAAAGCCCACATGAAACAAGACGGGGGGAGAAAGGAAAATCAAAAGAATAAATTTACTGTAACCGGCAAAGGATTCATTAGGGTTACAACAAAGCTCCGTTCAATTTCCCTCCTATTGACATTAACGAGTTTGATGTAGGTCCAGCCTGAACGGCAGCAAGAACGTCTTTCTCTCTCCCCCTCTCTGCCTGGTCCCAGGGCACCAAGCAGCTGTCTGTAAATTGCTCCACACAGGGGAATAAGGTTTCTTTTCTTTCCTCCTTGCATTTTTCTTTGTCCAACCGCACCCGCATTGAGCAGTGCCCTAGGAGCCTGCCTCACCACTTTCCACTCATTGCAGCATCTCTCCTCCCTCCTGGACTCTCTGACTGGGACAAGCCATTTTATTGCTGATAAACCTGAGATGTTATTTATTACTATCCTGCAGCTTGAATACATTGAGCTTACCAGGGTTATTTTTGGTCCCAGCAACAGCCCCTCTAGGCTCGTAATTAACTGTTATTATTGTTGATGTTAGTATTGAAGTTGCTATTTAAGCTAAGGGACACTGTTAGTACAAGAGCAACCTCACTGTGAGTGAACTTACGTTGGAAATTAGAGAGATTTCTACACATTGGGAAGACTGATCCTGGACTAAGGGCAGCAGAAGAGAAAGCCTAACAGTTTTAAGAGAAAATTTGGTAGGGTTTGAATGAGATTGTATCTCAAAGAGCTGAATTTCGTGGTCCAGAAGGTCTTTTCCAATCTCTCGCTCCTATGTTTCGCACTTTTTGTATTAAAATGAGATGTCAAAGGGTCTGAATTACAATGCAGTGTGTATTCAGTCATGCACACACAGAGTAGGAGCCAGTCCCTGACCCTTGTGTAAAAAGACAAGATTACATTTGAGATTAATTCTGCATGGGCAGAGGTGCCAGTACGTGCACATTAGGGAAGGGGCAGCGATCCCAGATGCCAGGATCAGGCTCTGATGTTCTGCTGCAGACAGAGCCAGTGCAAAATTAGCACACAAGATAGACAGTAGCTGGGAGGAGTCCAGAGGCACAGTGAAAGGAAGGGACTTATTCAAGGTCCAGTTTTAGTGTTATTTTTAGATACAGCACATTTTTACCATCTTCTGGAGAGGAAATGGGAGAATGCTGCTTGGTCCTACTGCCCTTCTAAAGGGCTTGGAGCTCAGGTGACAGAAGAAGATAGGCATTTCTGTCATTATTAATAATCACCTATTGGGTTAGTTTTTAGAAACTGGGAATGCCCAGGGAGGTGAAGAAATCAAAGCCTGAGCAGGACCAAGCTGATTCAGCCTCAGCCTTGTGTAACCTTGCAGACCAGCTCTGTTACATTGAGAGATCTGTGTGAAGAGGCCGAGACTATGATGGAAGTGCTCTGTGCTTGGTACTGTCCCATCGCACAAGAAAAGCGGTCTGTCAGAGATAAGCCTCAGAGACCCTGGCGCGCTGTCAGGAGCAGCTTTACCTCATGGACCAGAAATTAGGATACACTGAGCTCCCATCAGCTGAAATCATTATGTTTTGGCAATATTCTCCCTTCTCATTTGGCCATTCTTTGACTAGATCTTCCAATTTTCAACCACAACAGCTCCAAGCCCTAGCGCAAGAGCAGAAACCTCTACTTGCTTCTCCCTGCTTTTCAACATAAACCAAACTCCTCCTGCCAGCCTTTCCCCCTCACTCCCCCGACTTTTTACAACTGGCACCTTCCTTGAAGAAGAACAGCAAGAAAGAAGATGTATAGCTGTAATAGATTTTCCCCACTGGAGTGTACATTAAATTTAAGGCTTTGCTCTGGACACTGAATGGTTGGTCATTAACGCACCTCGAACCAGCAGCATAAAACAATCCTCATAAGTGCTACCATGAAAAATGGTGGCAGAGATCAGAAGTGATCAGAATGCAGACGGGAGCTGCAGCTCTCGGCGTAAAAATGATTAATGAAAAATCCCCAGCATCCTTTCTTCTCTTTGCAAGGGAGGAAGCAAGCGAGCTTGACAAGAACAACGGCTCCTCATGTGAGGAGGATAATAGCAGGAACAGGAGATTCCCAAGGCCTTGTGTGCACGTAATAAATTGCCCTTGTCACTTTTGGGAAACTTATGAAGAAAGATCGCCAAAGCCAGCAGAAGCAGTGAGGGAAAAGAACAAAAGATTCAACCCAAAAGAGCCCAGCCTTGCCTGGGAGATGCACTGGCTCTGCTCACCCCTTGCCTCCGTTTGCTCAGCAAAGTGATTTTGAAGTGAACAGAAGGAGTTGGGTCCCCAGGCTCATAAAGTATCTGTCAGCGTACGACAGCAGTAAAGCCAAGAAAGGGACTGCAAGATGCGGAGCTGCGGATCTTAAACCCTGTGTTAGGGGGAGCAGAGGATGCCACTGAAATGCTGGCCCGTGCTGCCATGGCAGATGCTTGCAGTCAGGTGTCCAGGTGACTGACAAGGATGTTGTGGTAGGTAAGCGCTTTGGCTTAGGAGAGCTCGCTTTCTTTCTGAATTGAGACAAATTTCTTGCACGAATGGTGCAAATCAGCTAACCTCTTCCTGCCTCACTTCCGTACCTGTAAAACAGAAATGTTTCCTTTCTATTCTCCCTTGGTCACTTATATGAAAATTCTTTGGGGCAGGCACTATCTCCCACTGTACATGTATATCACATAGCTCAAGAATATGATCCTGCAAATACAAGAGCCAGTTGTCATACAAATACAACCAAGCCTTTTGATACTGCTCTGGTTCTCCTTTAGACGTGCAGCGCCATACCAGCAGTGCCACGCAGATTGAGCTTTATCCCTGTGAGTTTGCATAAGCCCACTGGTGAGGTGAGGAGGGATTCAAAGAAGGGGGTCACACTGGGAAATCTGCTTTAATTTCCTGCTCTGCCTCAGGCTTCCGTGTGACACTGTAAATCACTGAAAGCAAGAAACATGAAGATAGATGGACTTTGCAATGCTTGACTGGTACTGCCCGGAGCACACAGGGACCATCTAACAGAGTGCAATCAACACAGCTCCGGGTAGCTATTTGTGCATATGCAGGAAAGGCAATTTAAGAGAGCAGGGGTCCTCCAGGCAGTGACTCAGGAGTGAGATCGTTTCCCTTTGTGAGTCATCTGGTAAAACTTAGGACCTTGCGAATGATCTTTGTGGATTTTTCCTTTAGTGTCTCTGTGTCACGCTCTCTGTTATCCTTTCCCGTGGGCATTGGTTTGAACACGTGCTGCAGGTGGCTCATCCTCCCTTGCTAAACCACCATCAACCTCAGCTGTGAGAATATTTCCATGAATGCCTGCCAGGTGCGTGGAGAAGATAAAGGCAGGTCCTGCAGTGATGGCTCCTCTTTGGGTTTCTGCCATAGCTCTGGGACTGGCTGCAAAAAGAGGGCTGGACGGTGGTAGGTAAAAGTACCCCTTGGCAGAACAAGGATGACCATGATCAAACAGATGCCACTAATTCTGCATTGTTATTCCACTGAGAAAAATAGAGAGGAATGGCTTTTGCTCAAGCACGGGCTCTCCCTGGTCTGTGTGGGGAGATAACAGCCCACTGAGGCCAGGTTAGCACTGTTGTCGGTGAGACACAGGTTGTGGAGTTGGAGGAGGAGCTTCGTTCCACCTTCTACCTCTGGGCAGCATAAATCAGCCAAGAGCCGCTGCCCAGCAGTGACTCTCCTCACCGGGATGGCCTCAGCTGGACACACTTGTTTACCTGCTATCATAGCCTTATTCATCCCAGTCCTTTATGCAAGGCAGGCTCTGGCCTCCCAGGCTCAGCCAAGTTCTTTCAAGGCATTTGCCTTCCTCTGTGCAGCACTGGAATAATAGCGGCCAGTGGCAGGGTCGTTTATTTGGCCTTTCATCCTTCAGCATGATGGATGAGAATACTGATAAATAGCTGCCTCTGTGAGAAAGTCTATTTTTGGTCCTTAGCTGTGACTGTATGAATTGTCTTCCTGCTCACCTGCTTCATGAACAACTGTTAAAAGACTTCTGGATCTTTGAATGCTGTGCCCAGGGTTAAAGCTGGGCCTTATGATAAGGGCTGGGGATTTTCTGCTCCCTTACTGTAAATAAAAGTGAGTTTCTTCCCTACTTACAGTCAGATCTTTCCCGTGGGGCAGTGTCTCCAAGGAAGCCCCTTAGATGCCCCTGGGGCTGCATCAAATCTTCATGGATTTCACAGTCTGCTAAGTGTCCGATCCCTTGGCATTTCCCATCTCCGAAGGCGCTCTGCTCCTGAGGGACTGATAGCTGCTGTGACGTCCAGGTCAAGGGAATCACAGCTACATATCCCTCAGGAGAAGGGCAGAGGGGGAAACACCCTCATCGGTTACAGAAAAGTTAGGAAAAGGAAAGCTATGGCACAGGACTGGTGTGCAGGAGGCTTAGGTTCAGGGCTGGTTTCACTTCAGCTCCCTGCATGACTTTGCAGCAGTCACTGTGCAGAAGTATGTGCTTTAATTTTCTCTCCTGTTTCTAAGCATATTTTCTATTATTTTCTGTCTTGTCTCTGCGAGACAGAACTCAGGATAGATTTAGATACCTGCATTCTGTGACTGTACATTTTCTAGTGCCATGGGACACTGATTTCATTTGGATTTCTAATTTATTTCACAATACTGTGGAATAATTAGAATTATTAAAGCCAAAATGTTCTTTGCTGCCTGTTTCTATTAGGCAAAGCAGCTCAGACTGTCAGGTCTTTGGGGAGGGAGGAGAAGGTTTGTTTTTTACCACCTCCCAATCTTTTGTCCTTCATGACCTTTACTACTTCTGCTAAAATTAACATTTGTGCAAAAAAACAGAGGTGGAAAATTGGTCCCTCTTCCCACTGCACCAAACATTCCTGCAGAGGAAAGGTTATTCTTTTCATAGCCGTGCTATAGGGCATATCGGATGATCTGATCTGCCCTTTCTCAGGCTACATCATCAGCTCTAATATGTTTTCCTTCTTTCATTATTGCTATCCTCTCCTTGGAACATTAGTACTTTCCATGTTGACTGTAACGTTACTGTCTCTGCTGGTAGCAGATGCAAAGCCAAGCTGGAGGTACAAGTTGTGTTACTATTAAGAGCCAGCAGCGAAATGTAATGGTTTCTAATGTAACCCTTCAAATCATTGACAGAGCTGTTTCTCAAAATAAATTTAAAAAAATCCAACCAAACAAAAAAACACAAACACAAAAAGCCAACAACCCTGAGGCACAGCTAAGTGTGCTGCTAAAATCCCATCTTTAAGATGTTGAGAGCTTTACAACTGGCTTTGATGGAACTGGAAATTTTTAGCTTTTTATTGGAATCAATCAATCAATCAAGTGAGAACTTGCCAGGGGATAAGCAAGAAAGAATTCCCCTACTATGAAATCAAGCAGCCACATTTTCAAAAGGAGGACTGTTCCTGACAATCTAATTTGAAACATCAGTTTGGGGTCTAATCAGCTGAAGCAAATCAGGTCCACATAATCTTGAGTGCATGCAATGAAAATCAGAATTTCTATCTACTGGGGAGAGCCAATGTGCCTGCATTTGTTCTAAGAAAACGAGCAATTTAGAAATGGCAAAACATTTTGTTGCAGTTTGTTAACTTAAATTGTGCATTTTGAGTCGACCCAGTGTAATTTCCCCCTGCTGACTTTTCATTTCATAATGAGCTAGAGGTTTCTAGGGAGGTATGACGGTCACGTGTGGATTCTGGTCTCAGTTGGGCTGGTTTCGTGCTGGTGCTGAGACATTGACTTCAGGGGTGTCCTGCTTGCTACCTTGCATAAGCAATGCAAAGGTTGCAGCTGGATCATTCTCACATAGCCGAGGCAGGAGGGTGGTTAAGGCGTCCTGCTAGAGATCCAGACTGCTGTGTTCAAAATGGGCATGAGAGGCACATCTCCCTTGACACAGCCGCTTTCCAGCTGGCCGTCTGGGTTAGGGAGTGCTGGAAAGGCTGAGTGTGAACTCAAGCCATGCCGCTGTCCTGGATCTTTGGATATTAAAGTTAATATCCCTTACCTGTTGACTTGCCAAGGCCTCTACAAGCTTTCCAGAGCATCATTGCGAGGATCATTCTCGCCCAGTTTAGAGATCCTTTCCTCCCTCTACACCTCCCAATCCAGTACAGCCAGCTGCCGTTATAGAGCAAACCCTGAACTCGGAAGGAAAGAGAGGAGCTGGTTTTGATTCATTTCACTTGCAAATTTAGTGCCTTGCCATTGTTACATCTTTAGGAGCCCTATAGCCAGTATGAGATTTTAAAAGCTCTCTGTATTAGCTGTCTTTCCCTTGTCCCCTTCCCCGCTCTCCCCCCCGAGCCTCCTCATTCCCTATTCAAGGAGCCCCGGTGAGGCTTTGTGCTCCGAACACCCAGCAGTCACCGTTGTGTCTCCGTTCTTCAACAAAGAGAAACCTTATCTTCTGATGGACACATACAGCACATTCTCTGTGACATTTAAATCTCCCTTTGTAGCCAACTCAGATTTTTTTGCTGTTAAAAGAAGACCGTACAGCCGGGTGATTTCATTACTGCAAATGTTATTACAGTGAAAGCCTGTTTAAGACATAATGTCACTGAAGGGAAAATAGAATCTAGCAGCAAGTGTGGCCTGATGGAGGGTGCTGGGATTCATGACAGGCTGAAAGAAACCTCTCAAACATCAGACCTGCTAATGGCGCAGCTTTTTTCTTCATCAA
The DNA here is from genome assembly GCF_000690535.1 of Cariama cristata. Lineage (NCBI taxonomy): Eukaryota > Metazoa > Chordata > Aves > Cariamiformes > Cariamidae > Cariama > Cariama cristata. Next base: position 63,478 of record NW_009600659.1, read on the forward strand.
ATCAAACCAGCCGCTTCCTCAAAGCCCTAAGGCTAGGAATTAGAAAGAAGATTGAAAGGAATTAGGCACCCAACTCTCACTGACTTTACATTTGAGCTCCTAAGCTGTTCTTGCTGCTTTAGAAATTATAGCTGGGCTGCTGGGGTTCTTAGTACCATAGACACGGTGAATAGAAATGTATCGTGTTAACAGCAGCCACAGGCCTCAAAAAGACACTGCTGCTGCATGTCCATGTTCATAATGACTACTTCTTGGTCCAAGAACACTCAAGAAGAGAAATAATCACAGACAGGTCCCAGGCTTCCTGAAGTCAGTGTGAATTTGCTGGGGACTTGGCTCCAATTTCCACCCTGATGTAGATATAATTCCTTTTTTCTCCAAAGCAGATTTCCCCAAGGATTTTGGATTTGCAAGAGTAAAATTTGAGCTTCTAGAGTCAGAGGTGTCACGCAGACCGATCAGCACTCAGCTCTGCGAGCATGCGGCTTTGCACATACGGGTTTGAGCCGCACCGTACAGATGTGGTGGTTAGTTACAGAGCAGAGCCATCCAAACAGACCTACACGGTGCTCCCAACCCTCTGCCTCTGAGGTACTGGTTTCAAGTGTTGATAGGCTCTGTTTTGAAGATCGCTTTGCTATGCAAGGTAGATGTGACCTTCATTGTAGCCTTTAAAAAGTGCGAGTAGCTCAGACTCCTTGCTAATGGGGATCATGAATGCCTCAGCTGTGCTCCCTTCGGGGGGGGGTGCAGGTAGTTCTCTTCCATTTGACATCTTTCCAAGCATTGAAACACAATGAGTATCAGGTCAACAGCAAATCTCCCACCAGCTTCAAGAAGGTTTGGACTGTGCCCCAGCCTGCTCTGCTAACGAGATGTGACAAGCTGAAGTGAACGGTTAGACAGAAAGCATCAGGATTTCACAGCATATTTTTCCCAGCAACGTACTGTTTTTTCAGCTGTTTTTTTCTTTGATTTTTTTCCCTCCTTGCTCTGTAGCAACTCAAATCTATCCTAGGCTGCTTCTGACATTAACAAGACAGTGGATGACAGGCAAAATGCATCTATGAGCAATTCAGAGTCTCCCTGCTAAGTAATCATAAACACTGCAAGTTTGCAACAAAGCAAGCAGCTGTCTTTCTCCCTCTGGACAACGACTGCTTCCTCACAAATTGAGGCTCTGCAGGTTTTACAGCTGTCGGACAATGAGTCTGGTGCCTGTTATTTCCTCCTCCTTTTTTTTTCCTTTTGCTTTCTTTTAATGGAAAATATCTCAGCATTGCCAGAACTCAAGTGGCCCCCTCCAGCAGTGAATCAATACAGCCAAGTGACGAGGCTTTAATTTTCTGGCTGACGCTACTGGCATGGGCACAGAGGGGTTGTGTTACTTGCACATCCTCTCTTCCAAGGGTTTATTACCTTCAGTCACATTTCTTACAGGGAAGCAGATATTTATTTGGGGGCTGGGAGAGGATTCAACAGCACACAACTTCTGTCCCAGAGGTGCTGGGGGTGAATAGGCTGGGGAGGGTGGGCTGGATTTGGGGAGAGCCCCTGGCAGGGTGGTCACCTTGAGCTTTGCAATTTCTCTCCAGACTGCTAGAGCATTTATGGAGCCCCCAAAGAAATCTTTATCCCTGACCTAAACATAGGCAAGTGGAGAGTGAAGATTATTACTTCATTACCTCGATGGAGAGTTGATCCTACCCTGGACTGACTGGCCACATGACCTCAGCCTTTTCAGATAAATTTTCTGTGATATATTCTGAGGCAGCCTGCAGTAGACCCCACTTCTACAACGCTTTGTCCATGGTGCAGTTAGAGAAGAGCCTGTGCCACAGTGCGAGTGGTGGATTTACCTCCCGCAGCTGGTAGGTATTGCCCCTGGGCAGTTTCAGTGCCAAGCACATCACATTTGTTCAAACCCCTTTCAGTACGTGGCTGTGATGCTGCTCTGCCATCCTGCACTATCCTTTTCAACGATGCCACCTTCTTACCCTGACTGTTAACTTATAGTAGGCTTAATTTTACCTTGTTATGCTACAGCTATCTGTGCCCTCTGCACTCCCTCCGTCTGCCACCCTCCTCTGCGGCGGGTCTGTCAAATAGCACATGTTCGATGAAATACATATATTCTCTCTGTTTATGATTGAGTATAATAAAGTCTGGCTCCTGTGCCTTCCAGGTGGCTTTTGGACATGCAGCATTCAGCAGATGAAGTGATTGATCTCTGATCTTTAAAATAAAGCTGTGAAGACCATGGTGAATTTGCATGCATGGGGAGTATAAAGCCAGGAAATAGCAGCTCTGAAACTCTCTAACCCCTGCTCTTTATTTCCTTATGTTGAGTTTTCCATGTCTGACAATGCGCACGGTGGTGATTTATGCATAACCAGAGCAGCCTCCAGTGGATGGATCTGTGAACTTTTCCAAGCAGCCCTTTATCTTAGCTCACTTGTGGGTTTTGCAGACTCCAACCCTGATTCCTCCCTGCTCTAAGCTCAGCCTAGGAGAAGGAGGGAGAGCTGGGAGCAGCGGGTGTCCTGCTTATTCTGCTGGGAGCCGATTTCTTCCCTAATTGAGCTGAAAACAGCTGCTCCATCCTCCCTGCCGCAGGCCTGCTGTGCGCAGCAGTTTTTGACAATAGCTGAGATATAGGGATATCATAGCTGCCTCTGCCAGCATCCCACCCCGTCATAATAGCAGCAGCCCCCACAGCAGGCAAGTCTGCCAGTCGTGGGACACAGGAAACATCTGCCAGTGCTACCCTTAAACTATCCAGCCTTGTAGGTACTCTGCAGTGGCACTGGGAGAAGCGAGACCCTACCTCTCTGTGTCTCCATAGCTATGCTCCCACATATTCTTTATCTGACAAGGACCGGGTGCTCCTTCTCAGTTAGGGAGCTCAGGCATGATGGAGTGATAAATCTTGCAGGGAAGTGAGGTTGCAGGACACCTTTGTGTCCTGTCCTGCAGCTGGATGCTTCCCGGAGGGAACAGCTTTGAGAGAATTGCTACCAGGAGGAGAGTTTTGAGGCTTGTAAATTCTCTCCCTATACTTTGTTGATTGGCTCTCAGAGTGGTTTTTGCTTCTCAGGGCCCTTCAGGGCAAAACAGGTGAGAGACAGGACTCTGTCCTGGGGATGACTAGGAGTAGGTGGGGAAACTAAGCAAGATGTATGCAAAAGTCACAACAAAGCCCAAACGGTGTTTGTGCCCCCACCGAGCCTGCAGAGCAGTTCCAGTGTTTGAAGTGGCCTCTTGTCTTCAAGGACAGGAGCTTCAGAAGCAGTGTACTGAGCTGATAAATCCTACCAGGGAGCAAGGAGCAACTCAGTCTGTGCTACAGCACTGATGTTTATGGAAAACAAGGAGAGGAGGTGAGGCAAAGAGGTCTGGTTTGTGTCTAAGAAACTTCCCTTATGAAAAAATAGATGGGTGACATTTTTCCTTGATGCAGCTGCCCAGGCATTTCACAGCATCTGAGATATCATTATCTAAGAAGCAGCCGCTGGCTTTGTTGGGGCCTTCTGGCTGCTTTACAAAGCAATTCCAGTATTATTATTAGTGGAATAAAAACATAACAACTACTAATCCTCTGTTTAAATGACCAGTAAGTTCCCTGCAGGCAATGCTCTGCCCAAACATTTATCCACCCAATTTTATTTCATGTAGTTTTTTTAAATTCAGATTTAACCTTTTACGATGGAGGTTGTAGGCACTTCTGTTCAGAAGCACGTTTTACAGACTACTGGGAATATAATTCCTTGGTGCAGGGGAGGAAGGGGGCCTTTGTTTGTCCACGTTAAAGGTGTCTCGCAGAGCTGTGAACGTGCAAATTTTCTTTTAGGTCACTCAGCCCCTGTTTTTTGGAGGAGCACTGCCAGGCAGAAGTGAGAAGCTCAACCTTTCTGCAGGTAAGTGGAATCAAAGCCCGTATTCAGGGTACAGGACAGACTTTTCCCAAGCTGGCAGCATCACAGAGCAGTGAAATACTGTTAGTTCAGTGAGGACAGCAAAGCCAGCCCTCACCCAGGACCTCCTAGGGTCTGTCCCTTGCTGCCAGCTGTGTGCCCTTGGGGATCTGGACATGAAGAAATGGGAGAAAACCATGGAGAAAGGGGATAAATCAGGTTTCTGGGTGCTGCTTCTCCTGTGTTGCACAAGAGCCAAAGGGTGGGATCAACAACTGCTCCTCGCTGCGTGTTGCCTGGGAGCAGAGGCAGCTGGCAGCAGGGCAGCGTTTCTCGAGGGCAGGAGCATTTGGAGGCCATGCCAGGAGAGGGGGAGGCTGCTCCTGGCCAGCCGCAGGGCTGTACCTCATAGCTCTGCCTCTCTGTGTCTGCAGCTGGTGGCAATGTAGCTACTAGACATGTCACATCTGCTGGCTGAGGGACATGGGGCCAGTCAGGGCTGGGCACAGTCACCCTGGGGTGTTTGCATGGCAGAGCTGTTTGCTGAGGTGCGTTTGGGATGGATGGAGCTGGAGCCTCTGTTCCCTGAGGATGAGGTGAGTGTAGCTGGTGGGAGAACTTATGGGGACCCCCTTGATCTGCAGCTCTGAGAGCTTTGTTAGTCTTGCATGTGGGTCTGTCCTGGGAGTTGTTACCACTGGGTGAATATTTCTGCAGGCGCAAAGGAACTGGAACAAAGTCCATCATCCCTGGTACCCAGCTCCTACAGTGGCCAGCAGTTATTGCTTGGGGAAAGCAGTTAAGAGCAGGGCATGTCCCAAATGCCTTCCTGAGCATATCCTCCAGCTTCTGGGGTGTTACCAACTTCCATGGCTGAAGCTGTGTCCAGAACTTCATGGGGAAGGCTAAGAGATCTGAAATCCAGGTGTGTCCAAAATCTTTTTGAACCCATGTATGCTGTTAACCTCCAGTACAGCTCCTGACAACCCTGTCATTTAGCTATACGTGATGGGGGGGAAAACACAGGCCTGTGATACACCAAAAGGTGTGTGCTGCTTTGAGGCTGCACTCCTGGAACCTGTGCTGTCTGTGCTGGACATTGAAAAAGCCCAGCTTAACCTCATCGTGTGTACATACTGCGGTGCAGGTGGGACAGGACAGGTATCTGGTGATGCTGAATTCATCCTTGAAGCTTCTGAGATCATATCCTGGGATAAACACAAGTTCAGCTGAAAACAAACCAGGAAATTTTCCTGGTTTTTAATGAAATAGGAGTCGGGGAGGGAATGCCATAAATCTTCTTAGGATGTGTCATTTGGCCTGGAACAGCATGTTTCGATTCTTCCTCAGGTTGTTTTTCCCACCACCCTCCTACTTTCTGATTTGAATAAAACTTTTAAATTGAAAGCCAGCACTTCAAAGGGAAAAGGAGAATATTCTGCCTGGAAAATGTTTAACTGAAATATTTCAGCACTTCTGAAATGAATGGTGTCATTTAGAAAATGTCAAAACAAAAAGCTTCAATCGTTTGAGTTTCTTCCTTTTTTCTTCCCCCCCCCCCAAAAAAAAAAAAAAGTATTTGCTGACTTTGACATGAATTTGTAAATAGTTTGTCATCTCCTCACATACACACACCCCACACCCCCCCCCGGGCTTATTTTCTTAGCAAATGAAGAAAATGTCACCAAGCCCTGGCTCTGCCGAAGTGACCCTAGCAAGGGGGGAGGACAAGGTCAACAGTAAAAAAAAAAAATGAAAAAAATGAAGAAGCATCCTCTAGAGACGGCTAGAGATTTATGGTATGGGTAATCATGTCATCAGCACCACTTTGTCGGCTTTTTCTTCTCTCTTTCTCTGCACGCCTGTGGCTTTTCGTTTGCTGGAGGAGGAGTGAGAGAAAAGCTGGCAGGAGAGTTTTGATATGTTATTGTTGCTGTTTTTTTCTGCGTAGTAATGGGCACTTATGTGTATGCCTGTGCATGCTTGCATGCGATCTCTGCATTTGTGTCCATCTCCCTCATTCCTCCCTTATCCATCCATGCACAGCATGACATAAACAAACCTGCCTCTGGACATGTCATGGCTTAAAATAGATGTTCATACATCAGCCTTTCTACAGCAGCGGCGGCAGCAGCAGGAAGACATGGCCGACTGGATCTGACTACAACACTCACTTTGAGCCGAGAAATCACAGCCCTCACAAAGGTAGAGTAACGGGGTGGGCGTCTCCTTCCTCCTGCGTGTCTGTCTGTCTGTCTCTGCCGAGTGTGCGGGGCTGAGCAGCCTGCGCTCATTCAGCGATACCTCTTCAGAGCTCGCTCTGTGCATCTAGGCAGGCTCTGGCTGTTTCTCCCCTCCCTCCGAGCATGGCACGACTGGCAGAGGGGCTCCCGAGGCAGGCCTGAGCGTGCTTGGGGGGGCCGGGTGCGAGCCCCAGGGCTTGGCTGCCAAAAGCGGGGGTACAGCTGATGCTTGTGAGGGTTTTGGGAGCAAGAAGTGCTTTGGGGTCTGTTCTGAGGTCTTGGATGTGGGGCAGTTTCTCTTGCCCTGCAGCACTTTGCGGGAGCTGGCATGGTGGTGTGTTGGGGGTGGGATGCTGGAAACCAGCTTTGGGCCTGAGGTTTCTAGAGCTACATCCCAGCATAAGTGTGGATTGCTGTTTTTCCAGCCAGCTGTAGCAATAAGAGGGTCTGCTATTTGGCTAGTTACAGCCTTATACTGATGATTCAGTTGCTTTTTTCAGCCCCTTCTGCTGTTTGTTTCTTAATGCTGCCTGGGGCTGGTGGCATGTGGCTGTGCTGCAGCCAAGGTCACACAAGGTTTAAGGGCTCCGGCACACGGCCATGCTGAATGCCTTTTCCAGGTGGGGTTTGCCAAGTCTGAATTCCCAACGTGAAGGTGTCCAAAATTCATCAGGGCAGGGGAGATGTGTCAGGGTGAGATCTGGCCCATACCCCGTGCTGGGGGAGCTGGGTGTGCTGGGTGCCAGGGCTGAACAGTGCGGGCAGGGCTGATCTCTCCTGTGCAGCACCCCAAGATGCCAGGCAGGGTCTGAACTGCCACCCTGGAACAGGGAGCGGGGAGGGAGACATCCGTGAGTCTCTCTGGACTCCCTCTGAGCTCCCCCATGCCCTTGCAATGTTTGCCTCCTCTCCACGTCGCCAAGAAATGGCTGGAGGCTTCTTCCTTCTGCACCGTTGGCTGCTGGCCGGCGCCTTAGGCAAAACGTCAAAGCAGACAGACATGCTCTGATCCAGCTTGGCCAGCCCAAGGTCACTGCGTTTCCTCCCTGCAGAGTCCCAGAGACAACTGGCCAGTGCTGAGCTGCTGCTGGGGGGGACTGTGATGGGATGCTCTTTGGACACCTTCCAGAGCAGCTCGGGAGAGCAGCAGCGATGGAGGGAACGAGAATTTTATTCTCATATGTGGGGGGCTCTGTCAGTGGGGCAGCAGCAAAAGAGCAAAAAAAGGCAGCTCTGACGAACATCTGGCTGCAGGGACTGTTAACTGCTCCGCGTGGGTAAGGCTGTCCAGAGAGGTTTCTTGCAGATGTGTGACAAGTATCAGCATGATCTAAAGGTTTGAGAGCAGAGCTGCATCCTAGAGGATCTGCTCTGTAGAATGAGCTTTCTCATCCCCTGAAATTAACTCCTCCCACCCCAAACCAGTCCTAGATGTTCAAATGCAGAGGCAGGACTGCTGTACTTGGAGGAGTTAATCCTGCCCCTTCCCTCCTCGCAGGCTTTTGTGCCTGGTCCGTAGGAGTCTGGGTCCTGGCCAGACTCTGCATGGTACCATATGGAATCCTCCACCTGTTTGGGGGTTTTTCCTCCCCAAGCCTGGTGGCATGCCCAGACCTGGCCGTCTTTCATTGCTTCTGATCACAGGTTGGCAGCATCAGTTCTCGAGCTGGCATTGTCCCGCTGGCAGACAAAGCCCCAGAGCCAGCTCAGAAGGAAGGTGGTCCTGTGTAGAACATCTCTTGCCAATGTGGCCTCAACCCAAAGTCGTGGGGCTGGAGCAAAACCTCAGCCTGTGGAGACTGATCAATCTGGCTGCCTCTCTGGCTTCGCTCACCAGCCCTGGCATCATAAACTTCTCCCCAGCAGTATTGCTGCTTGGAAGGGAGTGTAGGTGATACTCTGTCTCACAGTGGGAACCGCTGGGTAGCTGACTCGACACGGCCCTCTCATCAGGAAGGTGACAATTGGCTGCTTTGGGCCAGTATTTTTACAAAAGGGATGGAGCGAGAGGTCCCCAGTTCTTCTAATGGCATCTCCACTGCTTCCATGACAGGACCGTGGGTGGCGGCAGCAGCAAAAGCGACCTCCAGGCCACTCTCCGGCCTTCACGAACCCACAGGTATGCCTTGTGGGTTTCGGCAGCTCCAATGGCTTTCCTGTCCAGGTTCTCCAGGAATGGCACCAGGTCACCGAGTCGAGGCTCACGGGAAGAGCGCAACAACCACCCCATCCTCAGCGTCTTCGAGCTTGAAAGGTTGCTGTACACGGGAAAGACAGCCTGTAATCATGCTGATGAGGTCTGGCCAGGACTCTACCTGGGCGATCAGTATGTATCGGAAGGGGACAAGAACTGGGAGGGGTTCAGGGCTATTTTTGTGAAATGGGGAAACCTGCGAGGGGGAGGTTGGGAAATGGGAGGGAGAGGAGGACATGATGGGTATGGTACTTTGGGACAAAGGAGGAGGAGGAAGGACATAAGTACGACTGTGCAGAGAGTTCAGAGCACTGCTGTGATGGGGTAGGCAGAGCTGGAGTATTCGTGGAGTCAGGGACTGTGAGACTGACTTAAAATTCAAGAATCTGGCATTTTTCCTTTGCATCCAGCTTTCTTGGACATAAATGTTTGTCCAGGACAGCCCTTACACTGTCCTTGGAAACTTTTAACTAAACTTAAACGCATCTCTGCGCTATTTCTTATTCTCCGCAGAGATATAGCGGCCAATCGGCGCGAGCTGGCTCACCTGCGCATCACCCACATCCTCAATGCCTCGCACAGCAAGTGGAGGGGGGGTGCTGAGTACTACGAGGGCACGGGCATCCGCTACCTGGGCATTGAGGCCCATGACTCGCCTTCCTTTGACATGAGCCCCTACTTTTATCCTGCAGCTGACTTCATCCACCAAGCACTGAACGAAGGTTGGTGATAAAGATTTCTGGGAGAGAAGTGAGGAGCAGGGATGGGAAGAAACTGCCCTGGGCAGGTGGGAAGCTAGATTGACATCGTATTGCTAAGCATCCTAGAAAACAAAGATATTTCTAGCCTGGGATGGTGTCTCCAGCACTGGATCATCTCCTCCAAAGAGGGAACAGGTTAGGTAAGAGCACTGGCCCCCCCAGGTCGCAGCCACAACCTGTGTCCTGAGCTCTGGCTGGTCCTATTCAGTCTGTTTTGGGAGATCACGATACACTGATACCCTTTGCCAAGAGGGGAACCTCAGTGCATCACAGACCTTCTATATCTGGGGTCCTGCATCTAAGCTCAGAGGCTGCACGCCTGAGCCACAGCCCCAGGATGCAGCATGGCAAACCGTTGGGTCCTCGGTGGTTTTTTAATTGGGATATTTTGTCTGTTGTGACACAGCCCCTGTGTTTCACCCCCAGGAAGGATCCTTGTGCACTGTGCTGTCGGGGTGAGCAGGTCGGCCACCTTGGTCCTTGCCTACCTCATGATCCGCCACCACATGCCCCTTGTAGAAGCCATAAAGACGGTCAAGGACCACCGCGGTATCATCCCCAACCGGGGTTTCTTGCGCCAGCTGGTCGCCCTGGATAATGCCCTGAGGCTGAAGAGGAGTGCGTGAAGGAGGATGAGAGGGGTTGTGCAGTGGGAGCTTTGTGTGTGCGGTGCTCGCCTGACCCCGATGCCCGCTGCGTGGCAGAGATAGGGCTTTCCTCACGGAAACGCTTGGCAGCTAATAGGTTACATGCAACTGGCTCCTGGGCCTCCCCCTCAGCTAAGGGGGTCCCCAGATATGCGAGCTATTCCTAGTGGTAAAGCATAGGCCCTCAACCTGCAATCTTGCCACCTAGGTAGGCCTAACGTATAGCCTCCTTCCCAGCCTGCTCCCTCCAAGATGCCTCTGGAGGGACTCAGCCCCACGTTACAGGTTACCCCATCCCTCTTGGCTCCAGGAAGCCTTCAAGGCTTCGTTCTCCCATGTGGCAGGTGCATTTGCCAAGCCAGTCCTGTCCCTCCCTCCCAGGAGACTGAAGCTCTGTGTGTTCCTTGTCTTGTTTCCCATTCGTTTTTGGTCTGTGTAGCAACGTGAATCAGGTCTGTTGTGTGGGCTCAGGCAAACAGGCCTTTTGTCGTAGTGTTTGGATGTCTTCCATGCCTAGTGTTAACCTGTAAAAATAAAGACAGCTCTAAGGAAAAAGAGTGGCCATCCCTTGTGTGCGTTGGGACAGACTTCGTGTGTTCAGAGTGGGATCCATCACAGGAATCGGTGGGAGAGCATCACCCTGAGTGCTCTGGGTTGAGATGGACCCGAGTCCTCCCAGATCCTCAGTCCAGGGGCTGAACCCGTCAGACCCCAGTGATGGCCAGTGTCTGTGCTGGGCCTCCTCACTTTTTTTTCCAGCAGTGGAGACAGAAACGGGGGCTCATGGTGGAAAGCAGAGCCGGGCTGGCAGTCACCAGGGTCTTCATCCATCATGAGGTGTCAATGTCGGTCTCCCAAAGGCAGGCAGGCACCAAGCTGCCCACCCAGGCTGGCAGAAGTGCTGGCTGTCCCCTGGGGCCTGCCCAAAACACCTTTGCCACTTGCAGAAGGGATGGGCGAGCCGAGCGTCTGTGGTGGTACTGGCCCCATGGGTGCTGGGTGGCCCCATGGGTGCTGGGCTGCCCTTGCACACTGCCAGCACTCATTGTCTGCCCGCTCTTATTATAGCTCCATTCTTCCTCCGCTTCCTGAGAGCGCACAAAGCACCGCTCGGCTGCCAGCTATATGTTGTGCCGAGAACATGTAAACACGTAGCGAGAGGAGCCCGACAGCCATGCAGGGTGAGCCGCTTGGCTTGGGGCACACCGAGGCCGATGCTGTCGTGCCCCATGACTTGGTGTCCCCAAGCAATCCTGCTCCGGGGAACGCCTGCCTTTAGCTCAAGTGCAATAGGGAGAGCAAACTTTAGTTTTGAGAAGAGAAGAAAGTAGTAGAGTAGAGAGTAGAGAAGCTGTGGTGTCCTCTATGTGTGTTGCCCAGCTCCTGGGCTGGGGACTCTTCTCTTACAGGCCCCCGAGGTGCCCCAGGGTGCTCAGGGCACAGCACCATCCCAGAAAGGCACTGGCAGAGAGGACAGGTCAACTGCTGGCAGCGGGGCCAAGGTTACCCGAGCAAGGGCTGCAGACACGGAGGCAAGGAGAAACCGATGTTGGGCAACGCGCAGGGGCTGGTCGAACTCTGCCATGACGCTGGGTGCTGCTGGGGCCGTTGGACATGCCAGAAGTTTCAGCGGGGCGGGGGGGGGATTGCAGCTTGGCAAGGTTCTGGGGAGTGTAAAATGCCTCCTGTCTGATTTTGCAATTCTGCTTTGTGCTCCTTACTGCTGCGAAGCTCCCTTTGTGCAGGCTGCTGTTGATCGGCCCCCAAACGCAGAGTGCGGCTGTTGTTTGACAAAGCTGGGATCAGGGAGGCTCGGAGCACGAGGGGAGATTGTGTTTGGAGGATCAGCAAACTAATCCAGAGAGCGAAATCACTGACAGAGCCCGTGGTGTTCTGTACGTTACTGTGTGCCGGCAGTGGCTGAGTACCTGCGTTGGGAGATCGAAGTGTGGCACGGGAAAGTACTCCGATTTCAGGAGGGCTGCGAGCTCAGCCCCAGCCACCGGCAGGAGAAACCTGCCTGATTCTTGGAGCTGTTGGTGGAGGAGGAGGCACAGAGCCCACCATACCGACATCCCTGGAATTGGGCATGTGGGGACACACGGAGCCATTTCGCAGCGCCACGCTGCTACTCCTGCCATCCTGAAGGTCACCAGTCACCCGCAGGGTCCAGAGTTTGGATGAAGATGCTGAGCATGTCCGAAACCGTCCCCTGCACAAGACTGAGAGCCACCAGGAGCTCAGTGCCTTCTGGAAGGTTCCCCCAAAGGGCTGGCACATACTCAAGGATGGGCTGGGCTTTAGCCAGGTGGCAATGTGAGGCAGGTAATCCAAACTTGGGTCATGTGCAGAGCGTTCCTGCCAGACAATGGGGCCATATTTCAGCAGAGCCCTTTGCCTGCCCACGTTTCATGGGAACATGCCTGGCAGAAAGCTGCATTGTGGGCGCACGTCCCACGGGGGTGTGCGTGGCAGGAACGAGGATCACGAAAACCTGCACGTCCAGTTCTGGGTCCCCCAGTTCAAGAAAGACAAGGAACAACTGG